>NC_057801.1:56593991-56696421 GCF_018294505.1 Triticum aestivum | reverse complement strand
CATAAAGGGCTTTAAAAGAAATGCCACAGTCGGGCGTCTGAGCGACACCACATAAAGGGCTTTAAAAGAAATGCCACAGTCGGGCGTCTGAGCGATGCCACAAAGGGCTTTAAAAGAAATGCCACAGTCGGGCGTCTGAGCGACGCCACATAAAGGGCTTTAAAAGAAATGCCACAGTCGGGCGTCTGAGCGACACCACCTAAAGGGCTTTAAAAGGAACAATCATAGTGAATATCCCGGAGGTAGAACCATCCCAGAGATACTTGGTAATAACAACAATAATATCACGGGTTAGTCAGCAATAATAATAATCATAGATATCACAAGTCTCGAGTAGTAATTCCATCTTCTGGTTAACAGCTTCATCTCCGAAGACCGACACTAAGACCGACACTTGACCCATCCCAGACTGTAATCCTTAACCAAGGACACGGCTATTCGAATAGGTTTATTCTCTGCAGAGGGTGTACTCTTTACCCACGAGTAACCGATTTCTTTAGTCCATCGGGACTAATTCCATCTATGGTCTTTTTGTTGAAAACACACCTAACTTGCACACACCAGCTTATCTCACACGTGTCTGGAATCACCCACGACACCTGTTAAGCAAACTCTAAGTGGGGAGGCTACAACCTCGCGTAGCATGGGATCAAATTTATATCGCGCGCTCTAAGGGGTGGCCTCCCCTCTCGGTCCCAACCGGAAACACCCATGCTCCCAGACCA
Organism: Triticum aestivum; assembly: GCF_018294505.1. Taxonomy (NCBI): domain Eukaryota; kingdom Viridiplantae; phylum Streptophyta; class Magnoliopsida; order Poales; family Poaceae; genus Triticum; species Triticum aestivum. The sequence continues at coordinate 56,695,696 of NC_057801.1, read as the reverse complement.
GGTGGCCTGCCTACCAGTTACAACCAGTATCTTCCACCATGGCCTCTCTGTACGGTGTGTGCTAGAAAGAGGTTGACAACTTACTGAACCGTACTCTACTTGCTGTAGAGACGAGTGGTAGCACGAAACAAGTATTGGGGTTACTGGAACAAGACTCGATCTACGGTCGACTCAGGAGGTCCAAGTATTCCCTGCATGATTAGTATAACAAATATATTTCATCAAACAGAGTCACCACTCATATCACCTTACCATGCCATACCAGACAGAACCATCCCGACGGAGACCGGCGACAAACTCATACCTACCCAAGGCAGAGGTCTTCCCGGTTTCCTGCCGGTATGCATGTAAAGCTCATGAGGGTGATTATCATCACAAGTGTGTCCATTACCAACAGCATGGAAATCAGTAACATGCACCCATGCATATGATCATATCACATGAAATAACAAGTTCTTCGAAATGCGGTGGAGTTATAAATGCATCAACGATCACTCCAAAATTATTATGCCGGGGTTTAGAATGCTTTCCTTCAATGTGTGGAAAGGCAGGGTCCTCTCCAAACTTTTGAAAGTTTCTTCTCTCTCCCAAAAATCCTATTTGAAAATATATTTGAATTAACACACATTTCAAAAACAGAACCAAAAAGTTGTTTGAAATTTTTTCAAATAAATCTTAAAATAAACTAGATCAAATATGAGGAAGATAGGAAAAAGAATCAACTCATTTGGACTTATATTTAAAAAGTTATAGCCAGTCAAAGATTTGGTCAAAATCTGTTTTTAAAATAAATTAAAAAAAACGTTTCGGCAGAATACGTCTTCGAAAACGGGAGACGTACTTAGGGTCTTTACGCTTCCACTTAAACGCGTGGAGGCGGAGCTGGGTCACTGACAGTGGGCCCGCCTGGCCCACTGGTCAGGTTTGACCAGTCGCCGCGCGTCGTCTCCCTCCTCTGCCCGAGCAGAGCGGGGCTCCGGCGATCGTCGCCGGCGTTTGGCTACTCCTCGCGGGCCCCCGAGGGTGGGGATGGATCCGCACGGCTGGGGCGGTTCTCCCGGTGGTCGTAGGGTCGGCGGGGACGGAGTGAGCTGCCGGCGGCGAGCTCCGCGGCGGAGGAAGCTTCGGTGACAAAGTGAGTTTGTGGTGGGGACGGCTCCTGATTAAAATCAAGCAGGGGAACGAGTTTGCGGGAGGATGAGATGGTTCCTGGTGAAGAGAACAGAGAGGGGGAAGCTCTGGTTGCGCCGAATGGAGCCGGGAGGCGGCGGTGGCCGAACTGACCGGAGAGGTTGAAGAAGGCCTGCTCCCTTCCAATTGGTGACGATGGGGGCGCTAGTGAGATGGCATGAGGCTGCCTCCGGGCTTGGAGACGCTCGGGGCTTCCCTTTTATAGCGTGGCAAGGCGGTTCCGCGGCGGCCGTGGATAAGCTCTCCAGCGAACCGACGTTCTGTAGCTAGGGCGACGTGGCGGCGAGGAGGGCTAGCAGACACGGTTGCGGATGAGCTCGCACTGCTCCAGGGGCCAGGTGGCGAGCGGGCGAGGGTTGGGCGGCACTGAACGGCGCAGGGCTGTCGGGCGGCGGCGGCGGCTAGCGCTTGGCCTGCCGGGCGCGGCGGGGGCTGCTTGGCGCGTAGCAGAGGGAAAGGGAGTGCGCGGCAAGGTTCTGCAGAGCGGGCCAAAGCCGTGGGGGCCAGCGTGTCGGCTCGGGCGTGTGGCTGCAATACGCGCGCTCTGGGCGCGTCCAATGCATGCACCGAGTGTGCTCGACGAAATGCCAGAGCATGCTAGAGGTCGCAGGTGAGGATGGGATTTACCAGATCGAGGTTAGGAGCAACGGGGAGTCTAGTGGACATGCTAGTTTGATCAAAGGTGCAAGTTTACAGTGCAATGCCAAAACTCATGTCAAAACTGATCATGCTCTCCAGGTGTTTGACAAAATGCCAAAGGCACCTAGGCATGTCTTGGAGTGGCCAAAAACTCCAGATGGGGGTCTCTTTAGAAGAGTAAGAGGGTGGTGTGGTTATTTGGACAAAAGGGGAAACTTGTTAGTGCAAGTTTTACAAAACTTCAATTCTGGACAGGAAATAAATGACATTATTCCATGAACCAAAATTGATCCAAAAGGTGCATGCTCCTGGACTTAAGGGTTTAACATGGGGGACTACAAGTAGGAGAAATAGTTAAGGGTATAGGAGCAACTAAAATGGTGGTTGTTGTACAAATCCTCAAGTTGGTCCTGAATGGAAATGAGGTTGATACACTCAAATTTTTCAAAGAACATAAATAGGTTTTTGCACAAGGAGTAATAATAGGCTCCTACTGACCTCCCTTAATTTTGGTAGAAGTTTTAAATGAATACTTAAATAGGTTGTAGTGCAAAATGCACTCTGGACCAGAGAAGAAAAATTGAGAGCAGGGCTCAAAATATTTTATGAATGAAATATATTTTTGCATAATAGTGATTTAAAAACATCACATGACATCTCCAAATTTTTATGGGAATTTTAAGTGAATTTATCAAATGGTTGTAGTTCAAATATGGCCATTTAACCTTGAAAAAAAACTATTTTCAAGAAAGTAAAGATCAAGCAATTAAGTTAGTTAATTAGTTATACTGATAAAAGGAAAGTTTTTCTTGAGAGGTTAAACAAGTCCAACAACATTTTTTTGAAAAGTTTTCTCTCTGGGAAAAACTCATCATAACAGGGAAGGAAATGAGTAAAAATCAAAAATGGAGCTCAGAAATCCAAAGTTTTAATTCCTGGCAAAATTTTAATTTAATAAAACAAGGCCAAATTTTTGGGGTGTCACATATCAACCGTCCAACAGTGAGATAGACGGAACGCTACAAATGCAGGCTGACAACGACCGCGATTTCATGACCATCACGACAGACGACGGCTTCATCCACGCTCCTGTCCAATGAGTCGAGTCGAAAGTTGTGATGTGTAGTTCTGAAACATTGATTGGCTCATATTGTAATTAAACTTTAATGAATTCGTATGTCTCTTTGGTTTGGACAGTCGTTCAACTTAGATGTAATAGATGCTATTTATTAGTAGGACCATGAATTGTGCTATTAATGTCTTGCTTTTCTCTTCCAATCCTTTTGTTGCATACTTACATATTGCTTATGTATTGTCTGTTGTTTGGCTTGTGCATAGAGATGCCATTGTATGTCGTGTACAAGGGTAAGGTTCCTGGAGTCTACGACGATTGGGAGGAGTGTCGGAGACAGGTTCACCGTTTTAGCGGTAACAGTTACAAAGGGTAAACCACTAGGGCGGAGGCCGGATCTAGATATGCCCGCTATCTAGCGGGAGAGAGGAGGGAGCGTTGGAGGAACTAGACGAATACCAGTTTGATCGTGATGATGCTCATCGTGATGACCGCAGCTCTCTTCTATGTGATGGTAGTTTAGATGATCGATATTGACTTGTAATGTGAAGACAAACTCGATACTCGCGGTCTTGAGACTTGTAATGTTTTATCTTTGTTCGGTCTTTTGAATTTGGAGACTAATATGATGAATTGCATTCGGAGACTAATCTTCTATTGTATTCGATGAATCTGATGTTGTTGTGTGCTGCTATCTATATTCTGTCCAATAATATATTTTGTAACCTTTGCAAAAATCAGAGAAGTAAAAAAACCTAATATTCATACTAATGGCGCATCACCTCAAGCTGCACCATTAGTATGCCAAAGGATACTAATGGCGCATCACTATAGAGTGCGCCATTAGTGTGACAAAGCACATGGTTATGTATGCCCCCCTGGGAGGCATACTAATGGCGCATTTTGTTCCATACTAATGGCGCACTGCATGGTGCGCCATTTGTAAAAAATACTAGTGGCGTGATACTAATGGCGCACCAGCAGTGCGCCATTAGTAGGCAAAACTGGTGCGCCATTAGTAGCCCTTTTCCTAGTAGTGCTAGTTGAATGTAAAACTGTATGCTAGCAGAATACGTACAAAAATAACTAAGGAAACATACACGTGTATGATTGGGAAACTAAGATGGCATTGCGACAGAGCACTAGAACAACACTTCAATGTAAAAAAACATGGTATGGTAGACAGATGAAGTACATACTGATGAATAACAATGCATAAGATATTCAGAAGCATGATGTCCAAATTAAGTAGATGGCATTGCGATAGAGTAGAATGACAGTACTTGAATTTGAAAACATGTTATCATGAATGGAATAGGTACTAAAAAACAGGAAGGCATGACATATTTACATGCTTGATCAGCATGCTAAGCACGTGGCATTGCAACAGAGTAGATACACTCCAGGACATTATATGCATGTTGTACCCATATCACATGCCAAGTTAGAGCAAGGACCTTGTGGAGTGAAGAGGATTCATCATCTTTCTGGAAGTCTTCTGAAGAACTGCATTTACATGTTCCATCATATTGGGTATCATTGACATCAAGTTTATTGGCCTTTACATTGCTCCGTGAGGTTCTTGTGGATATATCAGTGTGTGAAATTATATCTGACATGCATGGAAGACAACTAGTAGTTAGATTTATGTAATGAGTGCCTGTAGGAGACGACATAAATAGTAGGACTAGGGTTAACTAGCAGCAACAGGTCTCATAAACTAAAGGGAGAACACAGATGAAAGCTACAGAATATGTATCATTTGTACTCAAGATTAACTAGATGGCACACAAAAGTATTAAAGAACAACATAGGTAATACTAGAAGTGGTATAATACTATAATCACCAGCCTGTGGGATAGCATTGGCTGATGCATGATAACTATGGAACAACGTTACCTAAAGAACAAGTATCTTAGCTGAACTATGGAACAACGTTAACTCCTGAACAAGACCCGTAAGAGATCAACATGAATATACAGTGAAATGTGATGATCTATTTTCCATGCTTAGATGAATAACAAAGCCATAAATGTTGCACTATCTGGTTGCCATCCATAGGAGTGAGCATCATGTGCTGACTTGTCGATGGCCCTGCAGTTGTTGTGGCTGTCCATGTCAGGAACGCACATTCGATGCAGGGAACTGTTGAGTGGGGACTATAGCTCCCATCTGGTGTATGCTTCCCTTGTTGGAGCAGCTGCGGTGAGTCGGATGACGGTGTGTCTGAAGATGCAGATAACGCATAATGTTAAGAACGACATATCTCTTTGATCTGAAAAATACACTAAGAGATCAACAACATGGTACGAGAGTGGTCACACGTCTGTTGACTGAAGACTAAGTTGGGGACACATGATTTTATTTTATTTTGGTACTGTCCGATCTACGCCCGATGGCTTGATGGCCGTCTTGTGCCTCCCGGCTGACACTGTTCGGAATCTTCCCTGAAGAGCCAGCGACCAATGGCAGAATAGCCTGCCTCCGCCATCTGTGGCCCCAGCCAAAACCCCGTTGCTCCCGCACTGCACTGCCGTGGTTGTGCCGCCCCCGGGCCAATCCACAAAGACTCCCCGTCATCCAGATCCGGCGGCGGCAGTACCTTCAACCCACGCAACTCTAAAAGATAGCCATCTAAGCGCTGCTTCCGCGGCGAACTGGCGGCCCCGCACCATTATGTTAGACACCAGCCAACCGGCAGCCTAGGAGCTCCGCCGCCTCGAGGGGTGTTGCTTCCCATTGTGAATCGATTGGCCCAGAATAAAAATTCAGACAACTGACGCCTAAATAAAGTGATTTGAGATGAGGGTGCGACCTATCTGGCGGCATGGTGAAGTAGGTAGGTCCAGCTGCCGAGTCGGTGAGGCTGGCACGGTTGCGGTGGCGACCAGCGGTAGGGACAGAGCAATGTCGCGACGGTCGATGGCTACGGGGAAGCAGCGCCAGGATTCTTGACGGATCCGAAGTTGGAGCCGCTCCGGCGCCGTGAACAACGGTGGGGGTGAATCGACTCTGGTACGGTTCGCGCGCCCATCATAGAGGCCGCACCAGCAGCACGGAGTAAGAGGCACACGGCCCAGTGCACGACGGCAAATGGACAGCATCTCCGGCATTAGGGAGGAGGGTGGCTGTGAAATTGGTGCGGTGGGGGGCTCCATGGAGGTGGGGCTGAGGTTTTGCGGCTCGGGAGAAGGGAGCTTCCCGAGGAGAAGGTGATTTGGCACTCACGAGGTATGAATGGGGGCGGGCGGGGGCGGGGGGATTGGGAGGGTAGTGGAACCATGTCTTACGGACGCATTTGTCTGAAATGTGAGTGGGAGTTACAGTTCTACCCTTGCCTATAGGCTTCTTGGCTTGGGTCTGTGTATTGAGGGTCGGGGATAGTAGAGTAACTTTGCTTCTCCCCAAATAGTGGGCGGGAGCGGTTTCTGGCGAGGAGGGCGTGTTTTTGAACTATAGTGGGCGCAAGCTATTTCGGGCGAGGAGAACGTGTTTTGAAAAAGTGGGCGCGAGCTATTTCGGGCGAGGAGAGCGTGTTTTGCCGACCATGGTTTATGAATTATTCGGCACATGTCATTTTGGCCGAGGAGAAGGCGCGCTTGGATGAAGTTACGAACCTACCCTCGATGTACAACGGGCCAATTGATGTGTGTCCCACATAGGACGGTAATTTTGCATCTCCCATTTATTTGCTCGGGTGAATCCACCGAGCAAAGAGGATGTTTAACGGTTCATTCAAATTTTGGGAGAACGAGCATCCACGTCTAGCTTACCAAGTCGATTCAAATCAAATTTTGAAATATTAGTTTGCCACTTCTTTTTTAGATGGAGAGATGATGCTCGGGAGTAATGTGTTTTTACATGCTCATTGCTAGCGATTTACTATATGACAAATAGTTGACCCACTCAAAAACGCGAATCAAACCCAAAATGAAATATCTCGATTCAATGAAATAGCTCGTTCAGTAGGTCAAAATAGTGAACTAAATCCAAAATTGAACAGCTCAATCGAGTAGCATGTTGTACAGTATTATATTATAGTACTCCATGAACATGTTGAAGTCAAATTAATGAACTTGTTTGATAAACTCATATATCTGTTCATGTGTGGATTGTAGACAACATGTTCTCCAATTTAAATATTTGAATGCAATTTTATATCGAAACATGGTTTATATCAGTCTTTGATGCATAAAACGCAACCTCTCCCTCTCCCGAACTCCTGTTCTCTCTCTCTCTCTCTCTCTCTCTCTCTCTCTCTCTCCGTCAATCTTCAATTCTGTCGCACGCATCTGACACAAAAGCCTTGTTGGTCCCTCTCCCTCTCTCTCTCTCTGTGTGTGTGTGTGGGGGGGGTATTTCTAGTTCGCATGCATATATACACCATCTATAGGTCTCTCTGGCACACTATGTATGATACTCTAGCTAGTCCAAGCTAGATATCTTGGGTGCACTCATCGTACGCACACAAATTCCTTGGCTCTTTGCCCGTAACTCTCTCACGCACCACTCTGTCGTCTCGGAGCTCTTCCCCCCCTCTCTCAAACTCTCCATCCACCTGGGTCACACATACACATGCATATCTCACTCGCACTCGCTAGGCCCATCTAAAACTCTATCTCTCTCCCTCGTTCTCTCTCCATCTCACACGCATACACACACAATCTCATGCCTAGCTAGCCAAGTATGATGGTCTCTCACTCAATTGTAGGCACACGCAGTCCCCCCTATATGTATATGACTAGCTAATCTTAGTCTCCATCACAAACATGTGCATGGTCTAAGGTCTCTCTCGCACACTATGTATGATACTCTAGCTAGTCCAAGCTAGATATCTTGGGTGCACTCGTTGTACGCACACAAATTCCTTGGCTCTTTGCCCGTAACTCTCTCATGCACCACTCTGTCGTCTCGGAGCTCTTCCCCCCTCTCTCAAACTCTCCATCTACCTGGATCACACATACACATGCATATCTCACTCGCACTCGCTAGGCCCATCTAAAACTCTATCTCTCTCCCTCGTACTCTCTCCATCTCACACGCATACACACACAATCTCATGCCTAGCTAGCCAAGTATGATGGTCTCTCACTCAATTGTAGGCACATGCAGTCCCCCCTATATGTATATGACTAGCTAATCTTAGTCTCCATCACAAACATGTGCATGGTCTATCTCGATTTCTCTCGGGGCAACTTTCTATCGCACACGCACTCCCTCGATCTCCCACCCATATAGTCCCCTCACGATATCGAGGGGATCTCTCTATCACAAACACACCCTCTCTCCCTCCCTATGCGTCCATGCCACCCATGTGTCCCTCTCGACCTTTGTTCCTTCTTGGCCAGACCTCTATTGGACATGTGCTACAAGGGTGTCTCTCTCCGTTGCAAGCAATCACACACTAGCTATCTTCGTGTATCTCCTCGCCTCACTTTCCCATCTCGGAGATGCATGCGTGATATGTTCGCATAAGAAACGAAAAAACACACTCTCCCTCTAATTTATCGTTTGTTGTCACTTTCTCTTTCACACACATACTCTTTTTGCACACTTACTCATTCTCCTTCACATGCACTTGATCTGTCTCGACTTAGGCACTCTCCTCGGTCCATAGCATATAGATTTATTGAAAAGTCAAACATCACAAAGTTTGACCTTGTACATGGAGAAAAACAATTACATCTAGTACGGCAAACATATACCATTAGATTCACCATGAGATGTAGTTTTGTATGATGTACCTTTGGTATTGTAGATATAAATAACATGTGCGTAAACATGATCAAAGTTTCCAAAGTTTGACTTCTAAAAAATGTATATGCACTGCATTATCGAGTGGATGGAATATCTCTTTCCCCCTCTCAGTTATCTCACGCACCACTCAGCCTTATTGGGGCTCCTCAATCTCTCTCAAACTTTATTGGTCAGTTTGGTTCGTGACCTGACCCTCATGCCTTGATGGTCAGTATTGCCTGGTGTGGACGTGAGATGTAAAATATTTCTGCCAGGCTAGGCTTGAGTGGTGCTGAAGCGTTTGGTTCATGCCTGGGCCAGGCAAAGCATCAACCTCCCATCAATCAATCCATGCAGCAATTATTTAATGCTAATATCCATCCATGTTGCTATTAGCCTCGTGGCCGCATGACCAGGCACGGCCAGGCGTTTGAAATCGGTCGCCTGGGCCAGCCCACTTGCAGTGTCTGGAGTCCAGTCAGGCTAATTAAAGTGCAAGGGAACCCAGGCTAGGCGGGCTTTTTTTCACAGGGTAGCAACCAAACAAGCGTGCATGAAATCCAGCCACAACCCCAGGCCAGGCAAAAGATGCTCAAGACACAAGCCAAACTGACCTTATATCTCCCTGGTTCACACATACACATGTCTCGCTCGCGCTATACATATAGACACATCCAACACTCTCCACCCTTGTTCTCTCTCCATGTGACACGCACCCCCCTAAGTACCATAATCCCTCACTCCATCATAGGCGCAAGCACTCCCCCCCTCCTAAGTATTATTATCTCTTACTAGCCATCAGGAACACACATATTGTCTCCTTCCATCCATACGTCTATCTCGATATCTCTCGGGGCATCTTCTATCGTGCACACGCCATGTCACTCGATCTCCCACCCATGTAGTACCATCACGATCTCCAGGGGATCCCTCTATGACAAACATACACTCTCTCCTCCCCATGTCTGCATTTTCTCCGTACGTCTCTCTTGACCTCTCTCCCTTGTTTGTCAGACCCCTCTTGGCCACGTGCTAGTGGTCTTGCTCTCTCGGTTCCAAACAACCACACACTATCTCCTCAACTTGCCTCCGTTGTCGAAGATGCATGTGTGATATGTTTGCATAAGACACACACGCTTTTTCTCTACTTTTATCATGTGTTGTCCATGTCTCTTTCACACACGCACACACACTTTTTTCACTCACTCTTTCTTTCTCTCTCTCTCTCTCTCTCTCTCTCTCTAGTTAGGGACTCTGTCATGTCCATAAGCATACGGATGTTTTGAAAAGTGACACCTCAGAAAAGTTTGACCAGGTATATCTGGAGAAAAACATTTACATCTGGAACGATCATTAGATTCACCACAACATGTACTTACTTCATACTATCATTTATCTTTGGTATTGTAGATATAAGTAATATCTTTATAAACTTGGTCAAAGTTTCAAAAGTTTGACTTTAAAAAAAATGTTGGAACTACATTATCGAAGGGAGGGAGTAGCTCTCTCTCTCTCTCTGCTATCTCTCACGGGCCTCCCCTCTCACTCGAACTCTCTATACCAACGGATTATACGCTCACAGTGTCAGCGTATAGCTCCATATATTGTTTAGTTGACCGGTCAACCAATCCACATGCTGCCTTGTCAGCTCGTGTTCTGTATCTTCGTGTGCTGGATCATGTGGCAGTGGGTGAAAATAAGTAAACTAGAGGCCCATCTGACACATGGTGAAGTAAACAAAGTTGAACCCACTTGGGGTAGCACCCCGCACGCTAGTAAATTGAGGGCACATTGAGGACACACTTCTTGCGCATGAAGGACGCACTCGCGCACTATTCACCATTGCGCGGTGGCATGCACAGAAGAACGCACTCACGCACACCTAGCACACAACACACACCAGCACATGTGTACACCGGCGTCGCTGCCGATTGAGATGGACGATGAGGCAGCCAACAAGCGGAGGCGGCTCGAGCCAAAACTGCATCCGGCGAGCCTGGACTTCATCAGCAGCCTCCCCGACGACATGCTGCTCATCATCATCGGCCTCCTCCCCACCAAATCTGCTGCGCGGACCGCCCTGCCCTCCCGGCGGTGGCGCCCCCTCTGGCGCTGCGTCCCCCTCAACCTCAGTCGACAGCTGCCTCTGCGACGGGGATTGCAAATGCATGGCCGCAGTCTCCAAGATCCTTTCATCGCACCCTGGGCCAGCCAGATGCCTTGACATCCACATGTCCAGTACCAACTGCAAGGTCTAACCCAAGTTCGACGAGTGGTTCTTATCCCCCGCCCTAGATCAGCTCGAGGAGCTCAGCTTTGAAGCTGGACGATGTCGCTCTCCGCTGCCGTCCGCGCTTCGCCTCACGCCAACGCTGCGTCGCGCCAGCTTCAGCTCCTGCTATCTTCCCTAGATTAATGCCGCGTGTCGGCGTCAAAACCGGCAGATCTCGGGTAGGGGGTCCTGAACTATGCGTCTAGGTGGATGGTAACAGGAGACAAGCGACACGATGTTTTTACCCAGGTTCGGGCCCTCTCGATGGAGGTAAAACCCTACTCCTGCTTGATTGATATTGATGATATGGGTAGTACAAGAGTGGATCTACCACGAGATCAAGGAGGCTAAACCCTAGAAGCTAGCCTATGGTATGATTGTTGTTATGTCCTACGGACTAAAACCCTCCGGTTTATATAGACACTGGAGAGGGCTAGGGTTACACAGAGTCGGTTAAATTGGTAGGAGATCTACATATCCGTATCGCCAAGCTTGCCTTCCACGCGAAGGAAAGTCCCATCTGGACACGGGATGAAGTCTTCAATCTTGTATCTTCATAGTCTTGGAGTCCGGCCGATGATGATAGTTCGGCTATCCGGACACCCCCTAGTCCAGGACTCCCTCAGTAGCCCCTGAACCAGGCTTCAATGACGACGAGGCCGGCGCGCATATTGTCTTCGGAATTGCAAGGCGGGTTCCTCCTCCGAATAATTTGTAGAAGATTGTGAACACCAGGATAGTGTCCGGCTCTGCAAAATAGATTCCACATATCACCGTAGAGAGAATAATATTTACACAAGCTCAATCTGCTGACGCATTTTGTGGCGTGACGTCACACCACAACCAAGCCTTTATTATAACACCTCAGCACGTTTAGCGAAGCGGTTTCCTTGGCACGTCTTGTCGAAGCAGAGATCGTGTTCCCCTTATTCCGGGATTCCCATCAATACGGACGTGGATAACCCAACTGCGCCATTGATTGCGGCGCTTGGGAGATAAGCGAGTTTTACTAGGCCGGTGGGGACGCATAGTTTCGTCCGCCCATATATAAGGGGATAAGGATCCACCTTTTTACCTACGCCTTCTTCCTCCTTTGCTTATCCATCTCCGCGCACTCGAGCTCCAGCGCCCAAGTCCGCACATCTCACCTCGACCTTCTCCAGCCATGTCCGGAGCGGGAGGCAAGTGGATGGCCTCCTCCGTTACGGAGGGGCACATCAAGAAGCTGCGCAGCGCCAGATATCTGTCCAGTGACATTGCGCACAGGCTCCCTGACGAGGGGCAGCTCATCCCCACCCTCGGGCCCCATGAGAGGGTGGTATTCCTTCCCCATTTCCTGCACGGACTGGGCTTCCCACTCCACCCCTTTGTCCGAGGGATCATGTTCTACTACGGCCTGGATTTCCATGATCTGGCCCCGAATTTCATCCTCAACATCTCGGTGTTTATCGTTGTGTGCGAGGCCTTCCTCTGCATCCAGCCCCACTTCGGCTCGTGGCTCAAGACCTTCAACGTCAAGCCGAAGATTGTGAAGGGCAGCCAAGCGGAGTGCGGAGGTGCCATGGTGGGCAAGATGCCCAACATCCCTTGGCTCGAGGGCGCCTTCGTGGAAACCATCAAAGGGTGGCAATCGGGGTGGTTCTACATCACCGAGCCGCGTGACCCTGAATGGGCAGCGGCCCCCGAATTTAGATCTGGCATCCCCATGCGGCTCACCTCCTGGAAAGAGAAGGGCCTGCTATGGGGTAGTTCGGAAGAGCTGACCGGACTCCAGTCCTGTCTCCAAACCCTGGTGAACAAGAAGCTCAAGCTTGTCAATGTGATCCAGGTCATGCTCGTCCGCCGGATTCTCCCCTGCCAACAACGGGACTTCAATTTGTGGGAGTTTGATCCGTCACATCACCGGACCTTGAGCGGGCTCTTCGACACTACGTACGAAGATGCCTAGAGGGTGCTTTTCAAGGGCGCCGAAGCTCCTGCATCCGCTACCGAAGATCACGGATTCAGCTCGCGGCGTCCAGACGGCGAGGTAAGCCATGTTATCCTTTATGGGACACTTGCTTTTCATGTTTTGACTTTATGCGGGATCTAAACTCCCAATACCATTAACAGGCCTGGCAGGTGACGTCCGGACAGGTTAACTGTCCGGCTCCCCTTCCAAAAGACCCAGTGGATGCCCGTTTGACAGGGCTGCTGGTCCCGGCACTTTACGTAGTGCCAGAGAAGAAGGCCAAGAAGAAGGCCACGGGAACCCGAAGGAGTTCCCGGCGTCATGTGGTATCGGACTCATCGTCCGATGACTCCAAGGCGGACTCCTCCCACGAGGACGAGGAGGAGAAAAAAGAGGCCTCTCCCCCAGCAGGGGGAGAGAAGAAGAGGAAGGCCTCCCCAACGAGGGAGGCCGAACGGTCCAAGAAGGGAAGAACCCTTCCCCCGGACTATTCCGCCAACGTCGGCGACGGCGACGAGGAGTGGTCCTCAAGGGCCAAACCCCTGGCGAGATCGTAAGTATCCGGACTCCTAGATGGTTTATAATTTTTCTTTTTGTCGCATGGTGTCTTTCTAATGCCGCATACAACCCTGTAGTCCGCCCAAGGACAATCTTCCCGCTTCGTCGAGCGGGTCCTTGGGCACGTCGGATATGGATTCTCTTCCGACTGCCTCCACCCCCCGTGATGCTGACGACGCCGAGGTGGGATCCCGGGAAGGGACCCACCAGGAGGAGGAGGCCCCAGAGGTGCCGCAGGGCAACCTTCCGGACTTTGCACCAGACTCCGCTCCGGAACCTGCAGTGGTTCCGGAGTCCGGTGGGCGCCCCTTCGTAAGAAGGGCAAGACTGCGACACCGGCGGCCTCTGTCCAACCGGAGGCACCGGATAACTTGCTGGAGGCGCTCAACGGTGCTTCCATCAAAGAAGAACACCGCACTGTCATGAGTGCGGTGATTCAGAAGGTTCAGCTCGCCAAGAGCGGGCTGACCGAGGCCTGCAGCAGCCTTCTAACAGGCTTTGAGGTAAGAATTTTAAGATATGTAATATAATACCGCATAGACAGTAGCCCCTGGTGCTCGGTTTGGTGTTCGGAAACAAAAACCGGACTGAGGATCTAAAAATATATATGCAGGAATCTTAAAAAAATATGTCAATATGGGATTGCAGGCTGCGCTGCTGACCTCTGCCGCACTGACTGCGGAGGTCAATGCTTTGAAGCAAAACCTCAAGCGGTCCGAGAGCGAGCTCGGCCGTGCCAAGAAGCAGCTCGAGGACAAGGAAGGTGAGTAACACCTTATTAAAGTTGTACCTTACAGAAAAGGATTTGGTTGCAAGAGGAATAACAAGAATAATGTGGGTACTCCAGGGGCCACGAACGAGGTGGCAACCCTGAAGGAGGCGGTGTCTGTGGCCGAACGTAATGCGGCTGCGGAGCGTGCTGGGCGAGAGAAGCAGGAGGCGCGGGTGGCGGAGGTGCAGCAAGAGCTCCAGGCTCTCGTGGAAAAACATGAGAGTTTGGAGCGCGACTCGAAGACTCGAGAAGCCGCTAAGGCCGAAGCCCACAAGGCCCTCCAGGAGATTGAGGTGTTGAAGAAAATAGTGACGGGTAACGCATTTTTCATGCAAAGCAAGCATGTGAATGTGAATTACCTATTACTTACCCGAATTCGGAGCTCTCCAGGAGCGTTCGCAGATCTGCCCCGCAGCGTGTCCGATGCTGCCACTTTCTTCAGGGCCGAGGAGGGGAGCTCAACGGGGAAGGTCTTCTGGTCTCAGTATGTTGAGGCCGGACATCCGGTGCCCCTTAGCGACCAGCTGAAGCAGCCGGTCAAGCTCCACAAGGTGGCCGAACAGGCCATGAAGGGCCTTATAGTTTGGCTGTGGCCCAAGGAGGCCATGCCTGGGAGCTACTTCGGCCTGGTGCGGCGGCTGGTGGATGCTTGTCCATGGGTTGAAGTCATCAAGCACACTGCCTGCATTGAAGGTGCCCGTCAGGCCCTTGCCCGTGCTAAGGTGCACTGGGGCAAGATGGATGCTGAGAAGCTTGTGACGGACGCGCCACCGCCGGTCAAGGAGTATCGCACGCCCGAGATGTATTATAAGGGTGTCCTGAAGGGTGCCCGCATTATTGCGGGTGAGTGCTCCAAAGATGTAATATTTGAGTAGACTCGCATTTTGTTATCCTGTGCGCTGAAAACTTTGTTCGTATGCGCTCAGCAACGCTTGTTAATTTAAAATATTACCTTCTGTGCGGCTGTTTATCAAATCTGAGAGATGGCAAGTCGTCGGCTTCAGCCCCCATGCCACGAGTCCTGGGGTGTTCGGGATAAACTTGAGCGCTCTTGTTCCCATTTTTGGGTCCATCTAGGGAGGCGCTCAACACAACGAACGAGGCAACCGGACTTATAGTGCTTGAACACTCTCACTTAGCCATAGAATTCTATAATTTTAAATTTCGGTGAAGCCCCTAGTGTTCGGAAGGCCGAATTTAGGGCACTATCCACGCTTGGGCCGGACAAAGCCGGTTCCTCGCTCTAAGCGGCATAAGTCTTTAGGGACTCGAAAAAACCTCTCGAACAGCGACCGGCTCTCGCCTCATCATGACGATCAGTTTTAGCTTTCTCCACTGAGGCGCTTGCCCAGCTCAACTGGGGCGCAATCGCAGTGGTTCTCCCAGCGCTACCTTAGCCGATACAATGGAACGTAAGGTACCAAAGCATGGGAGCCGGGCAAACCCAACTATTGACCAAAGACATGATTCGGAGCCGACGCATATAATGCTATAAGTTCGGGGTGCCGCACTTGTGAAAGTGTTCGGACTTATCACACCATAATGTGGGGAACTTAAGCCCCTGGTGTATTTAGCCGTACCAAAGTGTACGGGTGCAACATGTCATAAATGAACATATGTATAAGAAAGGAATGCAATTATAAGCAAAAGAGCGATGCATTGTTTATTCAAGAAATACGGCCGTGAATGCAGAACGATACAAATAGTGCGGTAAGCAAGGGATGGGACTATTAAGCATGTCCCCCTCCAGGGGTAGGCTGCGGAATGGTGTATAAAACAGATTTAATGCTCGTAATGGAGACCACCTGGATACTCGTCGTAGCCTTTCTCCTTCCCTGGCTGTTGCATCGTGAGTTCGATAGTTCTATTGCCGGGCAGGGCCTCTGGTGAACGGAGTCCTGTGGGAAAAAAAGAAAAAGGAAAAAAAGATGACACACTTGGGAGCCCTTGGTGTGGTTAAGCCACATTCTGGGCCTGTTGTGGTCGTGCCCCTCCCCCTATGCCCATGGTATCTCTAGAGCATAATGATGTACGCGAAGGACTAGTCTTGCAATTTTGCAAGGGCTGGGGTTGGGGCCGCATTGCTACGCGTGCTCGGAACGTGCCAGGTGGTCTTGTTGTAGGTTACTCCGAGCGCGTTTAGCCGTGTCCGGTCGTTTAACGACCGGACTCGAGAATGGACTTGAGAGGCTACTTTGCACTTCTGCCACGAGAGCCGCTGTTTGTTCCTCCGTTCGGAGGGAGCATTCAGTGTTTCCATTGACCGTGATGACTCCTCGAGGGCCTGGCACCTTGAGATTGAGGTATGCGTAGTCCGGCACCGCATTGAACTTTGCAAATGCGGTTCGTCCGAGCAGTGCATGATAGCCACTTCGGAACGGAACGATGTCGAAGATTAACTCCTCGCTTCGGAAGTTATCTGGGGATCCGAAGACCACCTCCAGTGTAACTGAGCCTGTACAATTGGCTTCTACACCTGGTATGACGCCTTTGAAGGTCGTCTTTGTGGGTTTAATCATTGAGGGGTCTATGCCCATATTGCGCACTGTATCCTGATAAAGCAGGTTCAGGCTGCCGCCGCCATCCATCGGGACTCTAGTGAGGTGAAACCCGTCGACGATTGGGTCTAGAACCAATGCGGCGAACCCGCCATGGCGGATGCTGGTGGGATGGTCCCTTCGATCAAAGGTGATCGGGCAGGAGGACCATGGGTTGAACTTCGGGGCGACTGGCTCCATCGCGTATACGTCCCTGAGTGCATGCTTCCGCTCCCTCTTGGGTATGTGGGTTGCGTATATCATGTTCACCGTCCGCACTTGTGGGAGGAAACCCTTCTGTCCTCTATTGTTTGGCGGTCGGGTCTCTTCCTCGTCATCGCTACGCAGCCCCTTGTCATTGTTTTCGGCAATTAGCTTGCCTGCCTGCTTGAATACCCAATATTCCCTGTTGGTGTGATTATCTGGCTTTTCGGGGGTGCCGTGTATCTGGCACGAGCGGTCGAGTATTCGGTCCAAATTGGACGGACCCAGGGTAGTTCTTTTGAATGGCTTTTTCTGCTGACCGGGTTTGGAGCCTCTGAATCCGGCATTGACTGTCGCATCCTCAGTATTACCGCCGTTAACGCGGCGTTTGTTCTTGTTGCGACGCGACCTGCCATTGCTGTCCTTAGTATCCGGACTACCAGAATTTTTGCTGAGGTTGTTGCTGCGGGCTAGCCAGCTGTCCTCTCCCGCGCAGAAGCGGGTCATGAGTGATGTGAGGGCTGCCATGGATTTCGGCTTTTCCTGTCCTAGGTGTCGGGCAAGCCACTCGTCGCGGATGTTATGTTTGAAGGCTGCGAGAGCCTCTGCATCCGGACAGTCGACGATTTGATTTTTCTTTGTTAAGAACCGTGTCTAGAATTGTCTGGCCGATTCGTCTGGCTGCTGAATTATGTGGCTTAGGTCATCGGCGTCTGGTGGTCGCACATATGTGCCCTGGAAGTTATCAAGGAATGCGGCTTCCAGGTCCTCCCAGCACCGAATTGATTCTGCTGGCAAGCTGTTAAGCCAATGCCGAGCTGGGCCTTTAAGCTTGAGTGGGAGGTATTTCATGGCGTGAAGATCATCGCCGCGGGCCATGTGGATATGGAGGAGATAGTCTTCGATCCAAACCGCGGGGTCTGTTGTGCCATCATAGGATTCAATATTCACGGGTTTAAACCCTTCGGGGATTTGATGATCCATTACTTCATCTGTGAAGCATAGTGGGTGTGCGGCGCCTCTATATTGGGCTATATCACGACGTAGCTCAAGTGAGCTTTGTCTACTGTGTTCGGCCCTGCCGGAGATGCTGTATCTGGCGCGACGGTCATCGTCGCGCATCGTGGGGCGCCCACGTGATCTGTAGATCGATCTTGATTGTCTTGCCTTATCCTCCAATATGTCTCGCAAGTCCGGCGCATTCCCCCATGGCTTTGTGCTTTTCGAGCGATGTCGGGGTACGGCTTTAGTGGAGGGCCTGGAGGCCTCTCTGTCGCGGCCACGAGGTGGCCGGTCGGCCATATTGTGCGCTGGTGATGTGGGTTTATATGCTTCCTCCTCTAATCGGGGTAGCAGCTTGCGTTTAGGGTAGCTTTTGGAGGGGCGTTCGAGTTCGTACTCTTCAGCCGCAAGGACTTCAGTCCATCTGTCGGCTAGCAGATCTTGATCAGCTCTAAGCTGTTGCTGCTTTTTCTTGAGGCTGTTTGCCATGGCCATAAGCCTGCATTTAAAATGCTCTTGTTCGACGGGATCCTCAGGCACGACGAATTCGTCATTGTCGATGCTTGCCTCGTCTCCGGAGGGAGGCATGTAATTATCATCCTCTACCTCTTCTTCTGCCGCTCTCTCGTGAGGGCTGGCTTCTCCGTCCTCCTGTGCTGAATCTTGCTGGAGGGGGTTGTCTTCGGCACTATCTGGGGTGTTATTATCTCCGGTGCCGGAATCTCCATTCTTGCTGTGGCGGGATTTGGAGTGGTGCCGCTGACGCTGGCGCTTAGGCTGTTTCCTCAAGGGGTCTCCCTCCGCTGTTCCATCGCCATTCCCCTCCTTTGGGGTGTCCACCATGTATATGTCGAATGACGAGGTGGCTTTCCAGTGCCTAGTAGGCGCTGGTTCTTGGTCGTCTCCGGCATCATCGTCCATACCATCGATGTCTTCGGAGTCGAAGTCTAGCATGTCGGTTAGATCGTCGACAGTGGCTACTAAGTGGGTGGTAGGTGGGCTTTGAATTTCTTTGTCGTCCGCATCCCCACCGTTCTGACCGCAGTCCGGCCAAGGCTCTCCTGATAACGAGAGATACCTTAGTGAATTCAGGATGTCACCGAAAGGTGAGTGTTGAAAGATGTCCGCAGCGGTGAACTCCATGATCGGCGCGCAATTAGATTCGATTGGAGGGGGCGCGGGAGGTTCAGAGTTCGGCGAGGAGTCCATCACCTCGGAGTGACGAGCTCCACAAGGGACAAGGTCAGTATTCGGCTCCATCACCGTAGAGGTTGCAGCCCCCGAGGCGGTGTCTAGCCACCCATCCTCGATATGCGCAACCGGCTCCAAATTAAGTGTCGGAGCGGACTCGTGTGTGGCCTCCAGGGCACTGTCCGGTAGCGGAGCTAGATCATGCCCATCATGACAGTGCGGCGCGCTCGGCTGTGGCTCGAATCCATCGAAGATCAAGTCTCGGCGGATGTTGGCCGTGAAGTTCAGACTTCCAAATCTGACATGATGGCCAGGGGCGTAGCTTTCGATCTGCTCCAGATGGCCAAGCAAATTGGCCCGCAGTGCAAAGCCATCGAATACGAAGATCTGTCCGGGGAGAAAAGTCTCACCCTGGACTGCGTCGTTGTTGCTGATGATCGAAGGAGCCATCGAGCCTATCGGTGACGACACAGAGGAACTATCAATGAAAGCACCAATGTCGGTGTCAAAACCGGCGGATCTCGGGTAGGGGGTCCCGAACTATGCGTCTAGGCAGATGGTAACAATAGACAAGGGACACGATGTTTTTGCCCAGGTTCGGGCCCTCTCGATGGAGGTAAAACCCTACTCCTGCTTGATTGATATTGATGATATGGGTAGTACGAGAGTGGATCTACCACGAGATCAAGGAGGCTAAACCCTAGAAGCTAGCCTATGGTATGATTGTTGTTATGTCCTATGGACTAAAACCCTCCGGTTTATATAGACACCGGAGAGGGCTAGGGTTACACAGAGTCGGTTAAATTTGTAGGAGATCTAAATATCTGTATCGCCAAGCTTGCCTTCCACGCCAAGGAAAGTCCCATCTGGACACGGGACGAAGTCTTCAATCTTGTATCTTCATAGTCTTGGAGTCCGGCCGATGATGATAGTTTGGCTATCCGGACACCCCCTAGTCCAGGACTCCCTGACCGCGCACTCCCTTCTTCTCCCTCAACTCAAGTAGCTCGACCTCTTCGACGTTGTCATCTCGAAGAAGGCTATGGAGCACCTGCTCCGTAGCTGTATTGCGCTCGAGTACCTTCGTCTTGAGCAGATCCACGTGTTCATTATCCTCCACATCGCCTCGACGAATTTCCGATGGATTTATGTGTCTTGCTGGCCCCGCAACAAGACATCAATTGGGAAGAGATCACTCCAGCTGTTCCACATTATGGTCATTGAGAATGTGCCTTTCCTTGAGAGATTGCTTGTATCGGATCTAGAAGGTCCAACAAAAATCAGGGTCATTGACGCGCCGAAATTGACAGCGTTGGTGTACTTGTCTACCAAATTCTCCGAACTCTTTATTGGATTCGTAATCGTTCAGGTACAACACTCATCTTCTTCTCCGTCTTCTTGAAATTCACATTTTAAAATTTCTTCTTGATGTATTTACGACCGTCTTCCAGAAAATGATTCCCACAAGCTTGACCCAGTCCATGCGCACAGTGAAGATCTTAGCACTAAAACCTATCGGCCCCAATCTGGATCAAGTTGTTGGATTCCTTACGTGCTTTCCGTGCATGGAGAAGCTACTCATCGAGGTGAAACTTGTTTCCTATAAGTAAATGGTAATCGCAACGTAGCTCAATTTTTTCATAATTTTCCCAAATTACGATGACAAGTGTAGTGTTCAAAACTGCATCTACGCACTGCACCGAAAGAAATGTTTTTAGTATTTTTTCTCACGTGATCACCTGCATCGTTTTTATGTTGTACTACTATAGTAGCCTGGGCTAGTCATAGTGGAAAGTAACTTAGACTACTCCAGTAAATCTATGGTTACCCTAAGAGCAAGTACTACCTCCGTCCTGGTTTACTCTTCCAATTTTGTAGTATCAAAATTTGACCATAGATTTAACTGACAAAATGTTAATGCATGTCACTAAGAACTATATCGTTGGATTCGTATTTGAACATAATTTCAAATGGTGTAATTTTTAGTGACATGCATTGGCATTTTATTAGGTAAATCTATGGTCAAAATTTTATACTAAATACGAGGTAGTATTCCCTCCGTCCCAAAATTCTTGTCTTACATTTGTTTAGATACGGATGTATCTAACACTAAAATGTAACTAGATACATCCGTATTTAGACAAATTTAAGAGAAGACTTTTTTGACGGAGGGAGTACAAAAGTGGGCAATGTAGGCCAAAACATGTGCCAAATTCACTTGTGATGCATTTGGCATCGATGCCCCTCCATTGCTCACCTGGTGCCCCAATCTGGATCACCTACTTTGCTCTGGTGCCAAATTAACTCAAGCAATGAAAAAACACTGCATGGGCGAGAGAGAGGACTAAGGCAATAAAAAAACACTTGTTTTAGAGAGTGAGAGGCTGGTGTAGTTGGTTTGATTGATTTGTTTATACATGTGGGTCTGTGTGCACAGTGGTGCCAACTCTCTCACATCACGAGAGCGGTGCCAAAATCTTTTGATTTGACATCGATGCGTATTATGTGGCATACTTTTGTGAAATATGGCATCGGCCACATAGTGGAAGGCAACAAATGCCCAAGCTCTTCACATGCTCCTAGTTAAATGAGAGGAAACAAAGAGAGACAGAGAAAGAGAGAGAGAGAGAGAGAGAGAGAGAGAGAGAGAGAGAGAGAGAGAGAGAGAGCGAGAGAGAATGAAAAAATATCACTAGCCAGCCAACCCTATCGTATGAGCGAATGATATTGGTACCTCTTGATGGCACGGCAATCTTATACAGCCAGATGCTCTAATATGTTCTCTTCTTTTGCAGACAAAAAAAGACCCGAAAGTGAAAAATGTGCTGCACTATAACAATCTCATCGAATGCCTTGATCTCCATCTTACAGAAATTGATTTGATCGACTACCGAGGCAGCACATCTGAGATTAAATTGGCCAGGTTCTTTGCTCTCGAGGCAAGTGTGCTCAAGGTAATGAGGTTTGGCATTCTCTGGCGCAACAATGAATGGCGTGCTGATCACCGCAAGCGTCTAAGACTAAATGACAAAGTCTCCGCAGAAGCTGAATTTGTTTTTGAAACATCAAGTGGGCAGAGACTCGAAAACTTATTTGCCCATTAGATACTTGTCAGGGCGGTGGATTTTATTTGTACGATAATGCTGCATCCACCTAAAGTAACGTAAGTTCTTACGTAAACTTCCTAGTAATTCCCTCTTCATAGGTGCAGCATTACTCCTAACATTTGTAATATCAGTTTGAAACTTGTAATATTGCCGTGTCCTATTCCCGTGTTTTCAAAATCCTGTGAATCAAACAGGTCCTGAGTTGGTGATGATGTTGTGCCTCCCATCTTTCACCAATAGCCGTCGGATCTAGATCTGACACATACAAACCAAGCTTCTCCATTTTTGCTAAAAGATGCCTGCACTTGTTCCCTATTTACAAACAACTCCTTGTCTTTCACAATCAGCCTTATCTCCTCCCCACCACATCTAGAAGGCTGTGGAAAAATCTGGCGCGATGGCCGCTGCCGGCGCCGTCCACCCCCAATCTTGGTGTTCCTTGCAATGCACGGGCATCTACGCACAGGAAATTATGTCGAACAGGGCTAGTTGTAAGCAGGCTAGCTCTACAGCCATGATGATAGTGACTGCAGACGGTGAGGCTGACTATGGTATGCCGAACACGACGCCTATACTCAGCTGTCATCTCCGGCGCAGGGTCCTGTCACTTCACTGTGAGGAGCAACACGTAATAATTTGACCAACGGGTAGTACAATGCTAGTACTCCTACTACTACATTGGTAGTACTACTACTGGTACTAGTAGCACCACCGTATGGATTTAGGAGTACTACCACGTCCATCTGGATTTTAGTATTTGACTAGCAATATCTTGCATGTCACAAAAAATGTACTACTCCCTCTGTAAATAAATACATGGTGTTTTATTCCTATCGGCGAGAGAACTTAATGTCTTTTTGCTAACTAGAGTACTAATAGGATTACATGCAATGAACTAAACATTGCATGTCATGTTTGGTAGTCTCAAGTCCTTGAAAGCATGCACGGCCCACATCTCTCATTTGTTGATATGTCACGAAATAAGAAACAAGGAGGGAGTTAATGCACCGTGCCTAAGTGTTTTGGGATTATTTGGTTTTCGTAAGGTGACTTACACAACATTTTTGTTTACATGCATTAACATTTTATTAGTTAAATCAAAGGTCAAAACTTGGCGCAAAATGCAAAGGGGACCAATAAACCAGTAAACATCAAACTTCTCTCCTTTGGCCCCAACTAGAGGTCCGGTGAGATGACTATACTGCACCGGCACGAAGGGGGACGCAGCTTCATTGACTTATGGCAACTGCGTTTGGGTGAATGACACGTGGGCCCAAGGGGCGTCTGGCCCACCTATCATACAGCCAAAGGCAGGTGCAGTAGAGGGCTGAGGAGTAGTACGAAATCCTATGCACCTAAGCATGCTAACCAAGGGCAAGAGTGATCACTTGAATCGCAAGATTAGTTGACTAGAAGCTAAGCTAGACCCATGGAGGCGATGAGCGCGAGCATCAGCCAGCTGTGCCAGATGGTCCACGATGCCGGCCTACGGCCCGGCACCGAGGAACGACTACAGGAAGTATTGCTTGTGGCCACCAGGGCGAGGGGCCGCTTGGACGACAGCTTCGTCTCCTTGTTCGACGAGGTCGTCGTCGGTTTCCTCGACAAGTTCACCATCGTCAAGAAGCTCGCAGGCGACTTTGACGTACACCTCCAGCCAACGTGCCCAGGCTCTGCGATGCCCGCCACCCTCAACGGCCACTATGGTGACAACCTCTTCGATGCACTGGTGGCCCTGCGACTGCCCACCGTCGCGCCGGAGAATGTCCACCTCGAGGTCGCACACACCACGTAGCGCCTGGCGCAGCAAGACACCATCGACATAATCACCCACGTCTACGCGCAAATCGTCCACAAGGACTACTACATGCAAGAGGAGGACGATAGGACGCTGGCCTTCTTGGACCGCAGGGCAACCTTGGACGGCATTGTTTAGAAGCACATTGAGCTCACCGCCAACACCGCTGCTCCTCACACGTTGGTTGGTGACCCGGCGCACTAGGGCGTGTGGATGTCGTGATGGATCCGTATGTATTTTTATCTTTCCGTCAAATCCATGTAGTAGTGTATGATACTACTAATAATTATCTTACCTTTCGTATCAACTTCATAATTTTGTACGTACTCCATGCATGAACGGCGCCAGAACCAAACTTCTCATTACTCTAGGCAAATTTTACAAGTTACGAGTTCAAAAGGAAAAGCATGTCGTGTTCGCGTCGCACCCCCACATGGTTGGTCCGGCACGCCACTCAAGCGGGAATGCGTGCGGTGTTGCATTTTCACTTACAAGTGGGACCGCAGTTGAGCAAACCGACTATCGACAAACCCCCACCCCGCCCACCGCGCGATGGCTGAGAAAATAGGAGGGAGAAGAGATGGTTGTAGCATGGACTCCAAGAAAATTGGTGTCAGATGGGACTCGTGTGGGTGGCGTGTGACATACTGCTAGACGTGAATGCTAGTTATGGAGCCCATGCCACCCCACTATATGGAGCCTATATCGACGTACGTAGAACAAATTTCCTGGAGTCCGTGCTCAGCCCTCCTCTATCTATCTTCTCAGCCAGCGAGCGGACGCGCGGAGCCCGTCGTCTGTTTGCTCACATGCGGTCCCACATGTCAGTGAAAGCGCAAGAGGACCCACTGAACCTGCACATCTTTCACCTCGACGTGCTAGTGATGAAAAACAAATCCAATAAAGATCTTCGGTGGACGCTTTTGGAGTTACTCAAGAGTAGTAAGATTCTATTTACAGTTTAACCCAAGATGCACATCACGTGGTTTCAACTACCACTCTATTTTCTTGCATGACACGACCTGGATGTTGGATGTCCCACGTGTCGGCAAAAGGAGGAAGAACCCGACCAAATCTTCGGTTGTGCTCTCGGATTAGACTAGTTGTGCTAACTTAAAAAATTTATTGTCTACTCCCTCCGTTCCAAAATACTTAACTTCCATTTGTCCAAAAATGGATGCACCTATATACTAAAACATGTCTAGATACATATATATTTTGACAAATAGAAGGCATGTATTATGCAACAGAGGGAGTAGAATGGATGCAAGTTTTGGTATTGGGAAGAAGAGTACATCCATATATTGATAGAGCGTTGGAGTTGGCCTTACAAGTGGGACCACGGTTGAGGAAACCGACTATCGACAAACCCCCACCTCGCCTGCCGCGCGATGGCTGAAGTTAGAGAAACAACGAGGTTGAAGAGATTGCTCTAGCACGGACTCCAAAAAATAATATCGTGTCAGATGGATGTCGTGGTGGTGGCGTGTGCCGTACTCCTGGACGTGAATGCTTGTTCTGGCCCATGCCACCCTACTACTACTACTACTTGCTCCTACTATATAGTACTAGTATCAAGGATTCGAAGTGCTGGTTACGTACAGTGAACACATATTAACATATGGCTACAGTAAAAACACCTGCTCGACGCGCGAAGCATGTGAAGCTAGTACAAATAGTGTACTACTATTGTTGATTGGCCTCATCCGATAACCTGTTGCAATGCACGTACAATTATGTATTCGGAAAATATTTTTTTGCCTCGTCGCACCACTCACTCAGAGAAGCGACTCGGAAGCCGCCATTCATAAAGTTAGTAAGTTTATCACAAGCATATCATTTTATTACATACAACAGGTCATCAACCAACATCGACAACAAGGATACATTATAAATACTAAAGTTTTCACCACACAACAAATAACAAGCAATGAAATGAACTTCAACTCAACCATTCCTCGGCATTGGAAACGCTTGCTTTGAACCACAAGTGATTCTCTGGGATGGGCCATCTATTGTCGATCTCGAGACCAACGCAGACTGATCATCCAGGCTGAAGCGACCTACTATGTCACTACCAGGGTAGGGAACCACCGAAATGTTCGAGGTATAGACACAATTGCTTCTCATAAATGGTACTAGTAATGTTGTGTCAACAGCAGTTGGATCGCCTTTCACCATCATCGGATAGTTTTGTCCAAGGAAGAGGGAGTTTTCTCCAAGACTATCAATTCTATACCAGGGAGAAGGTGTTGGCGCTAGCACACTAGTATCCATCCCGAATACCATACAATGGGTGTTGGAATAGGTCCGGATAGTGCGACCATGGGAGACTACACCTGCTTCCTTAGTAGTAACATCATCAGTGGGCTCACTACTAGGAAAAGGGCTATAGATGGGATGGACACTAATGGCGCACTGTACATGTGGTGCGCCATTACTAAAGACTAATGGCGCACCATGTGTTGGTGCGCCATTAGTGTGCAAATACTAATGGCG
Source organism: Triticum aestivum (assembly GCF_018294505.1). Classification (NCBI taxonomy): domain Eukaryota; kingdom Viridiplantae; phylum Streptophyta; class Magnoliopsida; order Poales; family Poaceae; genus Triticum; species Triticum aestivum. The sequence continues at coordinate 56,669,167 of NC_057801.1, read as the reverse complement.
CACCACATCCCACGGTGCGCCATTAGTAAAAAAAATTAGTTTTTTCAAAACTACTAATGGGACACCGTGGGAGTGGTGCGCCATTAGTTTTTGCACATAGTAATGGCGCGCCACACCCACCGTGCGCCATTAGTAGTTTTGAAAAAATATAAAAAAAATTGTTAGTAATGGCGCACATGTGGACAGTGCGCTATTAGTAGTTTTAACTAGTAATGGCGCACTGTCCACTGGTGCACCATTACTAAGTTTTTTCAAAAAAAACTTATTTTCTTTTCAAAACTAGTAATGGCGCACCGTGAGTCTAGTGCGCCATTACTAGTTTAACTAGTAATGGCGCACCACCCCACGGTGCGCCATTACTAACTTGGCACAAAAGTTCCCGAATGCCCCCCCCCTGTTAAACATTTTCAAAATCCCCAAAAACCTAACATAAAAAGGTTATGGGGCTTTCAAGATCTAGAGGCAAAAAAATTCAAAAAAATTCAAACTTACTAGTGGCGCACCACTAGTAATAGAAAAAAAATTTGGTTTTGAATTTTTTTTTGAATTGTTTTTCAAAAAATGATACGTAATATGACCGGGAAGTTTGAAATATTTTTCAAAATTTCATCATAGTCATGAAGATGAACAAAGTCCTAGACATCAACAAGGTATGATAGGATTGATATGCTAGATATATCAACAAGTGCCTGTGAAGTGTGAGGATGGGTGACCTTTCGGGAAGTTTGACCATGGAGTGCGATTTGACCTGAAATTAAGCATATTGACCCGAGATTAAGCCATAGTGACCTGAGATTAAGAAAAAAACGAAAAAAAATTGAAAAAAAATTAAAAAAAAATTCTGAAAAAAAATGTTACTAATGGCGCACTTCTATGTGGTGCGCCATTAGTATACCAAATACTAATGGCGCCCTGTGGACTATACTAATGGCGCACTACATGGTGAGCCATTAGTATACCAGATACTAATGGCGCACCAGTGGTGCGCCATTAGTAAAAAATACTAGTGGCGTGATACTAATGGTGCACCGGTAGTGCGCCATTAGTAGGCAAAACCGGTGCGCCATTAGTAGGCCTTTTCCTAGTAGTGGCTGTATACACACAAGAAGAGGTGATCCATCAGAATTAGTTGCCAGGCGCCACAGAGTATATGGGCGCTGCTCGTCCTCATGCTCGTGATCATCACCATCGTCATCTCCCCCTTGGTTATAAATTTTTTCAAGTATAGGTGGTGGAATGTTCACAGGACCTTGGAAACACAAGAAGAAGGTTAATTAGTAAAGGGAAACTTGCTAACCCGCATGCATGTGGATGAAACAATTATAATTACGGTGGAAGACAAACATACCGAAATCATAAGGATTCCATGCAAAAACAGTGCCACGAGTGGTGGCAGCAAACACAAGGCCCTCGAATTGAATTGCATCACAGTACTCATCCGTGTATAGAAATTGATTTTTGAGCAATATCCATCAAGTCAAACCACGAAGGACGGCAACAAGCTTGTCGAAGATAGCAACAACTTCATAGTTGTTGTAATTCCAAGAGCGATTGGGAACTCGTCAAATTGCTATCTTCCGTAGAAGACAGTTACCATGATCGTATTTGAACGTGCGTACAATACCGGTGTGCTCAACCTCTGGGCAGTATGCTGTGACTTTTGAAAGTGGAACCCGGTCATGAGTGTACACATTCACAAATTGCCACTCGCAGTTGGACCCAATGTAAATAACCCAATCTCCATTTGCGCCTGCCCAAGCCTTGCCCTCAAGCGATGGCATATTAACATCATACGTATCATTATCAAGCGGCATCAACTTGCACAGGGCGAGGCCTCCGTCGTCCCCGCGCCAGTCATCAGGGTCACAACGAAGAAGATAGGGGAGATCAAACCGCTCCTTGACTCTTGGGTTCCTTGTAATGATGTTATTAGTTGAGTCGAGAATGGGCTTGAACGAACCTGCCATGCTAGCCGAGGTGATGACGTCGCACCGATCAATGAGTTCCTCCACCACGTCATCTCTCAGATCGGGGAAAGAATAATAGGGTCATTTCCGGCCTGTTCCCTCCATGGAGAAGACGATCGAACAATGGCAGAAGGAAGGGTGAAGGGCTGAAAGAAAATGGAGGAGGGAGAGGAAGAGCGGGCGACAGCAGTTCCAAATCGAGAGGGAAAGGCGAAGAGTCGGTGGACGGTTGCCAGTTTGCCACGGTTCACGAAGAGGCGCCCCGGCCTACACGTCCGTTCGGAAATACTACCAGTAGAAAAGGACTCGCCGTCGTCTCACTGATATGTTGGAACGGGACCACATGTCAACGAAACAAGGTGTGTAATTTCTCGTGCAAAATGCGATCTGGCCGCGTTGGCCTGAGGTGCCGCATTAGTTATCGACCTTTATTTTTTTAATGGCATGTCGTTCAGTTTTGAAGCACGACTAACTGGTACTATACGCAGAGAAAATATAAACTACTCTACCACTACTCCACCTCCAGTACTAGTAGTATAAAAAAGATATATAGGCTGGAGCTTTAGCGCTTTCTTGCTAAGGGCTGCGCACTTGCTTCTCACACTATCACCCTCTCTCCAGATCTAAAAAAGACGGCCTCTCTCTCCCTCCTCACCGGTGGTCACAGATCCGCCGGGGAAGAAAAGGACGTGTAGCGTTGACGCACTCGTCGTCGGCGAGCGAGGTCACGCACTGACGACAAGGCCGTCCTCTCAGACCTAGCGCCCGCGCGGGATGGCCTCCGTCCCCAAGCTCGCTATCGTAGTGTGTGCGGAGGACGACGACCACGAGCGAAGCCACTTCCCGTCGACCCTTAGGTATGCTACCTCTTTTCGAACCATACCCTTGTTCTATTGCCCCATCTGCCACGTCGTTGCATGTGGATCTTTTTCCACTCCACCATCTTCCCAATTTGCTATCCTCTGCTCTGCTGGCCACGCAGACGAAAACAATAATTTGCACTATTAAAGGAAACCCTACTTCATGCAGACTAATCCATGTCTGGGTTGAATAAGGAAAGGAAGGGAGACTTTACTGTCCAAGAGAGTAGGCATCGAACCCGCATCTAGGTTGTAAAGGGGAAAATCAGTAGCTAAGGAACGAGTCTCGTGTCTCTTGGTTGAAGAAGGGTAGAAAGGCATGACAACGCAATAGAGAATGACCAGGTCGATCGGTTTGTTGTCCTCACATAGGAAAAGGTGGCTAAAGAGAACAAAAATGTGGGGGAACCATACCTCCCTCACCAAAAAAAGAGAACAAAAATGAGACATAATCCACATATGTTGGCTGGATATTTGTTGCTCTGGGCAACCATACCTCCCTCACCACTCTGCGTTCGTGGAGGTACATCTTACTGGTGCAACCACTGTCCGAATGGGCCTCCCATGCTCTTATTGCCACTTTTTTTGCTGTTGGTATAACGCCAGCAGTCAAGTCAAGCAATGCTACTGCTAAAGTGATGCCACATTTAACTAATGCCACCGACAAATTTAAGCAATGCCATTTAATGTCACTGGATTATTTCAGGGTTAGCTGTTGATTGTGGATGTATTAAATATTTTTTAGCTAAGGCATTCTAATGCTGTTGCGCAACCAGTATACCAACGATGAAACTTGTTACTACCTTCAGGTTTTTACACTGTTAATGCTTATAGATTACATACCTCACTTTCATGAGATAAGTTAATTTTTTTGTACAGTTTCACCAAAATGCCAAGGCGCTGATGTCATTTTATTTTGGTTAAACTGCACAAACAATTATGAAGACAATGTTGGAAATATGCCCTAGAGGCAATAATAAAAGGATTATTATTATATTTCCTTGATCATGATAATTGTCTTTTATTCATGCTATAATTGTATTATCCAGAAATCGTAATACACATGTGAATACATAGACCACAATACGTCCCTAGTTAGCCTCTAGTTGACTAGCTCGTTGATCAACAGATAGTCATGGTTTCCTGACTATGGACATTTGGATGTTGTTGTTAACGGGATCACATCATTAGGAGAATGATGTGATGGACAAGACCCAATCCTAAGCATAGCACAAGATCGTGTAGTTCGTTTTACTAGAGCTTTTCCAGTGTCAAGTATCTCTTCCTTAGACCATGAGATCGTGTAACTCCCGGATACCATAGGAGTGCTTTGGGTGTACCGAACGTCACAACGTAACTGGGTGACTATAAAGGTGCACTACAGGTATCTCCGAAAGTGTCTGTTGGGTTGACACGGATCAAGACTGGGATTTGTCACTCCGTATGACGGAGAGGTATCACTGGGCCCACTCGGTAATGCATCATCATAATGAGCTCAAAGTGACCAAGTGTTTGGTCATGGGATCATGCATTATGGTATGAGTAAAGTGACTTGCCGGTAACGAGACTGAACGAGGTATTGGGATACCGACGATCGAGTCTTGGGCAAGTAACATACCGTCTGGCAAAGGGAATAGTATATGGGGTTGTTTGAATCCTCGACATCATGGTTCATCCGATGACATCATCGAGGAGCATGTGGGAGCCAACATGGGTATCCAGATCCCACTGTTGGTTATTGACCGGAGAGCCGTCTCGGTCATGTCTGCGTGTCTCCCGAACCCGTAGGGTCTACACACTTAAGGTTCGGTGACGCTAGGGTTATTAGGAAGACTTGTATGTGATTACCGAATGTTGTTCGGAGTCCCGGATGAGATCCCGGACGTCACGAGGAGTTCCGGAAGGGTCCGGAGGTAAAGATTTATATATGGGAAGTTGTCATGCGGACACCGGAAAGTTTCGGGGGCATATCGGTATTGTACCAGGGCCACCGGAAGGGTTCCGGGGGTCCACCGGGAGGGGCCACCCCTCTCGGAGGGCCTCATGGGCCGCGTGGGGCAGGGAACCAGCCCCTGCAGGGCTGGGTGCCCCCCTGAGCCCATGCGCCTAGGGTTGGGGGGGAACCCTAAGGGGGGCGCACCCCTTTGCTTGGGGGGCAAGCCCCCTCCCTGGCCGCCGCCCCCCTCTAGATCTCATCTAGAGGGGGCCGGCCCCCTTCCCCCTTCCCCTATAAATAGAGGGGTGAGGGGAGGGCTGAACACCTGATCCAAGGCGCAGCCCCTCCCCTCCCCAACACCTCTCCTCCTCCGTTGAGCGCTTGGCGAAGCCCTGTCGGAGTACTGCCTCTCCACCATCATCACGCCGTCGTGCTGCTGCTGGAGCCTTCTTCCTCAACCTCTCCTTCCCCCTTGCTGGATCAAGAAGGAGGAGACATCGTCCGTACCGTACGTGTGTTGAACGCGGAGGTGCTATCCGTTCAGCACTTGGTCATCGGTGATTTGAATCACGGCGAGTACGACTCCATCATCACCGTTCCCTTGAACGCTTCCGCACGCGATCTACAAAGTGGTATGTACATGCAATCTCTGTCCCATGACTCGTTGCTTAGATGAACTAATAGATGGATCTTGGTGAAACCGTAGGAAAAATTTTAATTTTCTGCAACGTTCCCCAACAGTGGCATCATGAGCTAGGTCTATGCGTAGTTCTCTATTGCACGAGTAGAACACAATTTTGTTGTGGGCGTAGATCTTGTCAACTTGCTTGCCGCTACTAGTCTTTTCTTGCTTCAGCGGTATAGTGGGATGAAGCGGCCCGGACCGACCTTACACGTATGCTTACGTGAGACAGGTTCCACCGACTGACATGCACTAGTTGCATAAGGTGGCTAGCGGGTGTCTGTCTCTCCTACTTTAGTTGGAGCGGATTAGATGAAAAGGGTCCTTATGAAGGGTAAATAGAAGTTGACAAAATCACGTTGTGGTTATTCGTAGATAAGAAAACGTTCTTGCTAGAACCCAATTGCAGCCACGTAAAAGATGCAACAACAATTAGAGGACGTCTAACTTGTTTTTGCAGCAATTGTCATGTGATGTGATATGGCTAGAAGTTGTGATGAATGATGAATGATATATTGTGATGTATGAGATCATGTTCTTGTAATAGGAATCACGACTTGCATGTCGATGAGTATGACAACCGGCAGGAGCCATAGGAGTTGTCTTTATTTTTTGTATGACCTGCGTGTCATTGAAGAACGCCATGTAAATTACTTTACTTTATTGCTAAACGCGTTAGACATAGAAGTAGAAGTAGTCGATTGGCGTGACAACTTCATGAAGACACAATGATGAAGATCATGATGATGGAGATCATGGTGTCATGCCGGTGACGAAGATGATCATGGAGCCCCGAAGATGGAGATCGAAGGAGCTATATGATATTGGCCATATCATGTCACTACCATATAATTGCATGTGATGTTTATTATGTTTTATGCATCTTGTTTACTTAGAACGGCGGTAGTAAATAAGATGATCCCTTATAATAATTTCAAGAAAGTGTTCCCCCTAACTGTGCACCGTTGCTAAAGTTCGTTGTTTCGAAGCACCACGTGATGATCGGGTGTGATAGATCCTTACGTTCACATACAACGGGTGTAAGACAGATTTACACATGCAGAACACTTAGGGTTAACTTGACGAGCCTAGCATGTACAGACATGGCCTCGGAACACAGAGACCGAAAGGTCGAACATGAGTCGTATGGAAGATACGATCAACATGGAGATGTTCACCGATGATGACTAGTCCGTCTCATGTGATGATCGAACACGGCCTAGTCGACTCGGATCGTGTAACACTTAGATGACTAGAGGGATGTCTAATCTGAGTGGGTGTTCATTAAATAATTTGATTAGATGAACTTAATTATCATGAACTTAGTCTAAAACTTTTGCAAAATATGTCTTGTAGATCAAATGGCCAACGCTCATGTCAACATGAACTTCAACGCGTTCCTAGAGAAAACCAAGCTGAGGATCATCCTCATAGCAGCCAAGAAAGATTATGTCCTAGATGCACCGCTAGGTGAAGCACCCATCCCAGAGAACCAAGATGTTATGAACACTTGGCAATCACACGCTGATGATTACTCCCTCGTTCAGTGCAGCATGCTTTACAGCTTAGAACCGGGGCTCCAAAAGCATTTTGAGAAGCACGGAGCATATGAGATGTTCGAGGAGCTGAAAATGGTTTTCCAAGCTCATGCCCGGGTCGAGAGATATGAAGTCTCCGACAAGTTCTATAGTTGTAAGATGGAGGAAAACAGTTCTGTCAGTGAGCACATACTCAAAATGTCTGGGTTGCACAACCGCCTGTCCCAGTTGGAGATCAATCTCCCGGAAGAGGCGGTCATTGACAGAATCCTTCAGTCGCTCCCACCGAGCTACAAGAGCTTTGTGTTGAACTACAATATGCAGGGGATGGTGAAGACCATTCCTGAAGTATTCTCAATGCTGAAGTCAGCAGAGGTTGAAATCAAGAAAGAACATCAAGTGTTGATGGTCAATAAGACCACTAAGTTCAAGAAGGGCAAGGGTAAGAAGAACTTCAAGAAGGACGGCAAATATGTTGTCGCGCCCGGTAAGCCAGTTGCCGGGAAGAAGTCAAAGAATGGACCCAAGACTGAGACTGAGTGCTTTTATTGCAAGGGGAAGGGTCACTGGAAGCGGAACTGCCCCAAATACTTAGCGGACAAGAAGGACGGCAACACTAAAGGTATATTTGATATACATGTAATTGATGTGTACCTTACAAGTACTCGTAGTAACTCCTGGGTATTTGATACCGGTGCCATTGTAACTCACAGCAGGAGCTGCGGAATAAGCGGAGACTGGCGAAGGACGAGGTGACGATGCACGTCGGGAATGGTTCCAAGGTCGATGTGATCGCCGTCGGCACGCTACCTCTACATTTACCTACGGGATTAGTTTTAAACCTCAATAATTGTTATTTAGAGCCAAGTTTGAGCATGAACATTGTATCTGGATATCGTTTGATACGAGATGGCTACTCATTGAAATCCGAGAATAATGGTTGTTCTATTTATATGAGAGATATGTTTTATGGTCATGCCCCAATGGTCAATGGTTTATTCTTAATGAATCTCGAACGTAATGTTACACATATTCATAGTGTGAATACCAAAAGATGTAAAGTTGATAACGATAGTCCCACATACTTGTGGCACTGCCGCCTTGGTCACATTGGTGTCAAGCGCATGAAGAAGCTCCATGCTGATGGACTTTTAGAGTCTCTAGATTATGAATCATTTGACACATGCGAACCATGCCTCATGGGCAAAATGACCAAGACCCCGTTCTCCGGAACAATGGAGCGAGCAACCAACTTATTGGAAATCATACATACTTATGTGTGTGGTCCAATGAGCGTTGAGGCTCGCGGAGGATATCATTATGTTCTCACTCTCACTGATGACTTGAGTAGATATGGGTATGTCTACTTGATGAAACACAAGTCTGAGACCTTTGAAAAGTTCAAGGAATTTCAAAATGAAGTAGAGAATCAACGTGACCGAAAGATAAAGTTCTTATGATTGGATCATGGAGGAGAATATTTAAGTCACGAATTTGGTACACACTTAAGAAAATGTGGAATCATTTCACAACTCACGCCGCCTGGAACACCTCAGCGTAACGGTGTGTCCGAACGTTGTAATCGCACTCTATTGGATATGGTGCGATCTATGATGTCTCTTACCGATTTACCGCTATCATTTTGGGGATATGCTCTAGAGACAGCTACATTCACTTTAAATAGGGCACCATCTAAATCCGTTGAGACGACACCGTATGAATTATGGTTTGGTAAAAAACCTAATCTGTCATTTCTAAAAGTTTGGGGATGCGATGCTTATGTCAAGAAACTTCAACCTGAAAAGCTCGAACCCAAGTCAGAAAAATGTGTCTTCATAGGATACCCTAAGGAAACCATTGGGTATACCTTCTACTTAAGATCCGAGGGTAAGATATTTGTTGCCAAGAATGGATCCTTTCTGGAAAAAGAGTTTCTCTCGAAAGGAGTAAGTGGGAGGAAAGTAGAACTCGATGAAGTACTACCTCTTGAACCGGAAAGTAGTGCAGCTCAGGAAAACGTTCCTGTGGTGCCTACACCGACTGGAGAGGAAATTAATGATGATGATCAAGGTACTTCTGATCAAGTTGCTACTGAACTTCGTAGGTCCACAAGGACACGTTCCACACCAGAGTGGTACGGCAACCCTGTCCTGGAAATCATGTTGTTAGACAACGGTGAACCTTCGAACTATGAAGAAGCTATGGCGGGCCCAGATTCCAACAAATGGCTAGAAGCCATGAAATCTGAGATAGAATCCATGTATGAAAACAAAGTATGGACTTTGACTGACTTGCCCGATGATCGGCGACCGATAGAAAACAAATGGATCTTTAAGAAGAAGACGGACGCGGATGGTAATGTCACCATCTATAAAGCTCGACTTGTCACTAAGGGTTATCTTCAAGTTCAAGGGATTGACTACGATGAGACTTTCTCTCCCGTAGCGAAGCTTAAGTCCGTCCGAATCATGTTAGCAATTGCCGCATACTATGATTACGAGATATGGTAGATGGACGTCAAAACGGCATTCCTTAACGGGCATCTTAAGGAAGAATTGTATATGATGCAGCCGGAGGGTTTTGTCGATCCTAAAAATGTTAACAAAGTATGCAAGCTCCAGCAATCCATTTATGGGCTGGTGCAAGCATCTCGGAGTTGGAACATTCGCTTTGATGAGATGATCAAAGCATTTGGGTTTATGCATACTTATGGAGAAGCCTGCGTTTACAAGAAAGTGAGTGGGAGCTCTGTAGCATTTCTCATATTATATGTAGATGACATACTTTTGATGGGAAATGATATAGAATTCTTGGACAGCATTAAGGCCTACTTGAATAAGTGTTTTTCAATGAAGGACCTTGCAAAAGCTGCATATATATTAGGCATCAAGATCTATAGGGATAGATCGAGACGCCTCATAGGTCTTTCACAAAGCACATACCTTGATAAGATTTTGAAGAAGTTCAAAATGGATCAGTCCAAGAAAGGGTTCTTACCTGTACTGCAAGGTGTGAGATTGAGCTCGGCTCAATGCCCGACCACGGCAAAAGATAAAGAAGAGATGAGCGTCATCCCCTATGCCTCAGCCATAGGATCTATTATGTATGCCATGCTATGTACCAGACCTGATGTAAACCTTGCCGTAAGTTTGGTAGGAAGGTACCAAAGTAATCCCGGCAAGGAACACTGGACAGCGGTCAAGAATATCCTGAAGTACCTGAAAAGGACAAAGGACATGTTTCTCGTTTATGGAGGTGACGAAGAGCTCGTCGTAAAAGGTTACGTCGACGCTAGCTTTGACACAGATCTGGATGACTCTAAGTCGCAAACCGGATACGTGTATATGTTGAATGGTGGAGCAGTAAGCTGGTGCAGCTGCAAGCAGAGCGTCATGGCGGGATCTACATGGAAGCGGAGTACATGGCAGCCTCAGAGGCAGCGCATGAAGCAATTTGGGTGAAGGAGTTCATCACCGACCTAGGAGTCATACCCAATGCGTCGGGGCCGATCAAACTCTTCTATGACAACACTGGAGCTATTGCCCTTGCCAAGGAGCCCAGGTTTCACAAGAAGACCAGGCACATCAAGCGTCGCTTCAACTCCATCTGTGAAAATGTTCAACATGGAGACATGGATATTTGCAAAGTACATACGGATCTGAATGTCGCAGATCCATTGACTAAACCTCTCTCGCGAGCAAAACATGATCAACACCAGAACTCTATGGGTGTTCGATTCATCACAATGTAACTAGATTATTGACTCTAGTGGAAGTGGGAGACTGTTGGAAATATGCCCTAGAGGCAATAATAAAAGGATTATTATTATATTTCCTTGTTCATGATAATTGTCTTTTATTCATGCTATAATTGTATTATCCGGAAATCGTAATACACGTGTGAATACATAGACCACAATACGTCCCTAGTTAGCCTCTAGTTGACTAGCTCGTTGATCAACAGATAGTCATGGTTTCCTGACTATGGACATTTGGATGTTGTTGATAACGGGATCACATCATTAGGAGCATGATGTGATGGACAAGACCCAATCCTAAGCATAGCACAAGATAGTGTAGTTCGTTTTGCTAGAGCTTTTCCAATGTCAAGTATCTCTTCCTTAGACCATGAGATCGTGTAACTCCCGGATACCGTAGGAGTGCTTTGGGTGTACCGAACGTTACAACATAACTGGGTGACTATAAAGGTGCACTATAGGTATCTCCGAAAGTGTCTGTTGGGTTGACACGGATCGAGACTGGGATTTGTCACTCCGTATGACGGAGAGGTATCACTGGGCCCACTCGGTAATGCATCATCATAATGAGCTCAAAGTGACCAAGTGTTTGGTCACGGGATCATGCATTACGGTACGAGTAAAGTGACTTGCCGGTAACGAGACTGAACGAGGTATTGGGATACCGACGATCGAGTCTCGGACAAGTAACATACCGTCTGACAAAGGGAATAGTATACGGGGTTGTTTGAATCCTCGACATCGTGGTTCATCTGATGACATCATCGAGGAGCATGTGGGAGCCAACATGGGTATCCAGATCCCGTTGTTGGTTATTGACCGGAGAGCCGTCTCGGTCATGTCTGCGTGTCTCCCGAACCCGTAGGGTCTACACACTTAAGGTTCGGTGACGCTAGGGTTATTAGGAAGACTTGTATGTGATTACTGAATGTTGTTCGGAGTCCTGGATGAGATCCCGGACGTCACGAGGAGTTCCGGAATGGTCCGGAGGTAAAGATTTATATATGGGAAGTTGTCATGCGGACACCGGAAAATTTCAGGGGCATATCGGTATTGTACCGGGGCCACCGGAAGGGTTCCGGGGGTCCACCGGGAGGGGCCACCCCTCTCGGAGGGCCTCATGGGCCGCTTGGGGCAGGGAACCAGCCCCTGGAGGGCTGGGCACGCCCCCTCCCCCTTGGGCCCATGCGCCTAGGGTTGGGGGGAACCCTAAGGGGGGCGCACCCCTTTGCTTGGGGGGCAAGCCCCCTCCCTGGCTGCCGCCCCCCCTCTAGATCTCATCTAGAGGGGGCCGGCCCCCTTCCCCCTTCCCCTATAAATAGAGGGGTGAGGGGAGGGCTGAACACCTGATCCAAGGCGCAGCCCCTCCCCTCCCCAACACCTCTCCTCCTCCGTTGAGCGCTTGGCGAAGCCCTGTCGGAGTACTGCCTCTCCACCATCATCACGCCGTCGTGCTGCTGCTGGAGCCTTCTTCCTCAACCTCTCCTTCCCCCTTGCTGGATCAAGAAGGAGGAGACGTCGTCCGTACCGTACGTGTGGTTAACGCGGAGGTGTTGTCCGTTCAGCACTTGCTCATCGGTGATTTGAATCATGGCGAGTACGACTCCATCATCACCGTTCCCTTGAACGCTTCCGCACGCGATCTACAAAGTGGTATGTAGATGCAATCTCTCTCCCATGACTCGTTGCTTAGATGGATCTTGGTGAAACCATAGGAAAATTTTTAATTTTCTGCAACGTTCCCCAACAGACAAGAGGAAATGTCAAGGGTGGGCACCTCCTCCTCCGGCTGTTCTCTTGATTCGTTCGATCAAGTTTTTATGTTTGATCGATTATCAAGATTGGGATAGCAATTTTTAAGGTCCCCCCGAGTTCGAAAAAATATTTACCTTAGAGGTACATGGTTTGCAATTTTTTATACTGTCATTAGTTAATAATGCTAGTTACCTTCAGACTTTTGTATTTGGTTTAATGCTCATGCACAGCTAGTATACCAATGCTGAAACTTGTTACCTTTCCATTTTGTATTGTTAATTCTTATAGAAACCTTCCAGTGCTAGAGTTTATTGAAATCTGTTCAGTAAAACCATTGTACTGTACCCTGTAATAAACTAACTACTCTACTATTGCACTAGCCACTGGATTAATGTATATTTGTAGTATTCGAATGGTGTTGCATTAGCGTATGGACATAAATAAAGTGTGGCAAGCTTTCCCAGATATGTGCTCAAGAAAACTACTACCTATTTTTCTAAATACTAGACGTTTTATTACTTTAAATTGAACCGCAAAAGCGTCTTATATTAAGGAACAGAGGGTGTAGAGTTCACTCAAATTATCCCGGTAAAGCTAGTCACACGTTTGTTAAAATTAATGTTCATTATGTTATCGGAGGAGGTCTGTATGTTTGTCTCTAATGCATGTCGACGACATACCTGACATCATGATGTAATGTTAAGTCATTTCGTTTTGTACAGTGTCACTGAATTGTCAAGGCGGTGATGGCATTTTATTTTAGTAGAACTGCACAAAATTTTCTTAAAAGAAGAGGAAAGGTCAAGAATGGCTCAGTTTTTCAGAAAAACTATGTATGCCTTCCTGACATCATCCATTGTTGCTTTATTCATTCCTTCAAACAGGTGGTTAGAAACAGTCTTCCTACATTTTCCCATTAAGAAATTGGAATGCTTATATTTGTGAGTCTATGCTTCAACAAGTGCCACTTTTATAGTAATCACACTTTCAATATCTATGCAAACAGGGATGCTCGATTTTAGTGGAACTGCACAAAAAGTCCAACTGGTTCAACATTAGGAGCATGTTTTTTCCAAACCTTTATATCCAATTGGTGGCACTATGAGCTGTTCATTACGAAGGTACATGGTTTGCTACTATCTTGCTACTCTTTTTGTACTGTCATTAGATAGTAATACTAGTGGTTTGCATGTGAATTTATTGGCAGGTTGGACCTACATTGGAGGTGTAGGACAGGATTCAATGATTGGATGCTCAATTTCGGTTGTATCGATTTCACCTCTTCCATCACTGCAAACATGGATATCCTTGGTCTGATGAAGAATAGGCGCTATATTTCTATTCTGAACCATCAAATCAATTCAGTATGAAATTGTCCAGGGCAAAACATAACTGTATCAGATTGTCCAGTGCTAAACATGACAGATGCTAAGCGGAAGAGACATGTTTAAACCGAAAATACATGGTGTGGTATATGTTTACTAGCTACTTGATATTTGTGCAAACAGAGATGTCTGCCTGTTGCTATTTGGCAAACAAACAAAGTGTCCGCAATTTTGGTTGAACTGCACAAGAGAATAGTATAGTCACTGCATGCAGTGCCATTTGAAGATAGACACAGAAAGATTGGATAGTCACTTCATGGACTGCAGAAAAGTAGTACTATACTATTTATTGGCCAACACTAGGTGCTTCATTGCTTTGGTCTGATTATACAATGGGCATCATTTTGCCTAAGTTAAAGTGTGTATTCCAAAAATAGTCTCGCGGTGTGATCGAGAGAAGACCAAATCATATTGCAGTGGATGTTCCTCCATCATGTGTGGTTCATTCTCATGGTTCCAGCTATTGGTGAAACCACTTATGTTCGCAAGAGGAATTATATACTTCACAAACAAATTTGTCTTTCAGTCTATACTGAATGTTGTCCAAGAGAAGCTTCCATGTTAGTAGGAAGAACAGATGTTTTTTCTAGATCTTTGCTTTTGGAGCTACATATTTGTATATGATCTGTGAATCATTGAGATGCATTAACATGTTGATCTTATATATGGTAATCGTACTAGTTAGTTTTAGTTGCGACGCAAGATCCGAAGTGGCTGATCTTTGCTTTTGGAGCTACATATTTGTATATGATCTATGAATCATTGAGATGCATTAACAGTTACTTATTTCTGTTTGCTCAGTGTTTACAAGTTACTGATCGATCACTAGCTAGCCTACTAATGCGCTCCTGGTAGTTTTATTTGCGACACAAGATCCGAAGTGGCAGTTTTTTGAATAAAAATGCCTACTACTAGATCCTACACGGATAAATAGCGCATCACGCACGTACTACCTCCTTTCCGGTTTCCAGGGCTCAATTCAAGAAATGACCTACTCGATCCTACACGAATAAATAGCGGATCACGCACGTACAAATAGTACCTCCTTTCCGGTTTGCAGGGCTTAATTCAAACCTCTCACCAACCAAGGTACTCCCTCCGTCCGGGTTTATTAGTCCCGTGAGCAAAGCAGCAAGACCAAGGCATGGCAATAATTAACAGCATGCAGAAGTTTAAGCCTAATTAATTCCAGCAATTTAAGTGGCTGCATGCCTGCCCTCGGCTGCGACTCGTTGCATGCTGCTCCGCGTACTGGCTGCAAGCAATTCTGAGTGCCTGCATGTAGCCGGCCGTAATTAAGGAAGCTAACTGATGTGAAAAAAGATGCGCTTTAATTGTTGCGGGCTTTTTAAATCCGTGGAATCATTATTGACAAGGAGGGAGATGATTCGAGTGCACTCGTTTGACCACCATCCCGGTGTGCGACCCAGATGGGACGGGACGGCATAGTCATAATTTCAGTTTCTCTAGTTTTCCATGGCAAGCTGGCGCAGTAAGCCATTATGCATTGAATTCCGATGACTGTCGCACTACCTTCCGCATATAGCTATAAGTACTGTTTCCCGGCCTTCTCCGGTGGCACCGTGACCCAACTCGCCATATCCTCATAAGCCCCCACCAGCCCGACATCGCTCGCCACGTCCGCCATGCCCCCGCCCGTCCGCGGTAGGCGAACCCGGAGGCGGTCACCGCCGGAACTAGTGTTCGGTTTTTCACCGGAAGGCAGACGCAGGGAGGAGGCATTCTATCTGTCTTTCGATGGCAATGCGGAGATGGAGGAGTTGTTGGAGCGCGACCGCTTGGCGGAGGAGCAGGAGTTGTTGGAGCGTGACCGCCTGGCGGAGGAGCAGTGTATCGCCGATTTGCACTGCCAGCAGGACATGGAGTAGCAGCGCACTGACGCTCTGAGTCACAAGCAGAGCGCCCTTAACTGGGCCGACTACATGGAGGCCGGATCCTGGCAAATATCCCTGGAGGATGTCGGGCACGCACGCGTTCGTGACGCTGATTTTTACTACCAGCTCGTCAAGTGGGTTTCCCGCTTGGAAGCCGAAGCTTCGGTGGACCACACCGGCATGGAAAGGGCCAACACGCGCGAGCAACGCGCCCTATCGCACCTCTTGCAAGTCCGAGGCGAGGTGCAGGACGCTGGTGCCGGTGTTTAGCGTGTACCACAGATGGCGGCCGGCATCATCTAGTTAGCTAAGAGTAAGTTAGTACTTGTACGCTACTAGAGTATTAGTGGGAGTAGATAGTTAACTTGGCTACGATGGTTGTCAACGTGGAAGTTCAGTACTCTATATGTGGATCAGACCTGTTACTTCGCTCTAAATGTTGAACTTTCCGTTTGAACGTATGGAATAGGCTGTTATTTTTTTAAATGGGTTGTATTTGTCCTCCATGGGTTTAGAGGCTGACTTGTGGGCTTACCAAGTTGACACGTACACAATCAGGAGATGATTGTAGGTGGATAGAATGACAGCAGGGACCCGCCAAGGTCATGGCAGTACGCAAGCAAGTGCCTCCTTATTTCAAGCCAATAAAAAAATGGCTCCTCCTAGTGGATTTCTGACATCTGGGTCCCATGCCATTGTCAACGTAGTCAATAAACGAGAGAATTGCACAACGAGCGGCTGACACCACGGACCCAGCAGCTCGCCCAGTTATTTTTGTTTTGCGTTAATTTGATAAATGCCTCTCCAAATCTGGTGTATCCGAGAAATGCTACTGCAATTTTCAAACTTTGAAAAATGCCATTTCATGCCATTTCTAGTGGCAATTTTCGAAGTCTGGAGTGGCGTTTTTCAAAGTTTGCAAACTGTAGTGGCGTTTTTCAAAGTTTGCAAAAATTGCAGTGGCATTTTTCAAAGTTTGGAAATTGCAGTGGCATTTTTATGAATCGCCATAGTTGGAGTGGCATTTATCTAATTTGTTTTTGAGACGGAAGCAGGGTGTCAACTGGGCTATGCGGGACACTCTGGCCTGTCTAGACAGCTTTTTCTTTTATGTTTACCATAGACCAACCCAGTAGTTTTTTTTTCTTTCTGAAAATGGCTAGCACAATTTTTTGTGATTTTTCAAGTAAGTCGCTTTATCAGGCCTGCTGGGCTGCAAATCTTTCAAGACGAGGAGAGCATCATTCGGCTGGCCGAGAAAATGGCCCATCAGTAATGAGAAATGGGTTGTACATTTTTAAAACGCATCAAATCGGCAATTAGTTTCAAATATCTTTTTTTCATTTCGAGATTTCAAAATTGCATTGATTTTTATGCATGGACAATTTATTGGATTTTATATTGCTATACATTTATTTTTAAAATCAGTCTGAATGTGACTCGACGGGATTAAAAACAGTTCAGACCGCTCCGACATATGCAAAATTTCGTATAATTTTTTAACCATGGCCACAATATGGGCTGTAATGCTAACAAAAAGAATATGGGCTCCAAAAAACCCATAAGAATTAGCAAATGGGCTGTAAATTATTTGAAATAATGGCAGATGGCATGTACGCTGTTTTCCACAGATTTGAGGCTTTCCTAAAAAAATGTTGATGCACAAGCAGTGACTGTTGGATGTCCATCCAACGGCCGTCGTGCTTCTTCAATCTCTGATCTTCCTGCTCCAGCCGCTCAAACAAGCGCCGGCGGGACTGCCTGCTCCCTCCTCCCCTCGGCCGGCTGTGCTGCCGCGCAGGCCTCACTGCCCCACCGTACTCCCATCGCTGGCCTAGCCATCCCTCTACTCACCCACAGTCCCACACCTGCTGTTATTCTCCGGCACGAATCAGTAAACCCTCGTACAGTCGTACTCCCCTCCGCGTGGGAAACAACTGCCGAGTCTTCCCTGGCTTCGTGTCGTTCCATTCCTAGGCCTCGCTGTCGTCCACCGCCCTGGTGCTCTCGGCGTGGCGTGGTCAACGTGGTCAACGACCAACATGCATCTGAAGTGGACTGTACGTGGAGAGGCCGACAGTTGGGTCCATGGCCGCATGCAAGGAAATGCCTCCTTATTACGCGCAAAATAATGATTCCTCCACCTGACATCAGGGACCCACCGAAAGGGCCTCTGTATTTCACGAAAAAAATGTTACCGTCGCTAACAGCTCGGACCCACCAGCTATATCTTCGCACGCAAGGACCCAGTATAGTGGGCCTACTAAGTTGACGGGGACGAAGGGCTTTGTCAACTTAGTCAATATGCACGATTCTAGCTCGACTGACCGTACGATGTCCATCCAACGACCGTAGTGCGTCTTAAACCTCTGGCCTTCTTGCTCCAGCTGCCCAAAGCAGCACCGGTCGTGTCGCCTGCTCCTGCCTCCCGTGGCCGGCTGTGCTACCGCGGAGGCCTCACCGCCCCCATACTACTCCCACCGCTGGCCAGGCCATCCCTCCACTCCACTCACCCACACCCTCTGTTATTCTACGGCGACGACAGCGCAGCCGAACCAGTGAACCCTCGTACTCCTCTCCGCACGGGCATCCACTGCCGCATCTTGCTCCACGTCGTCCCCTTCCTAGGCCTTGCCGTCGTCCACCGCCCTGGTGCTCTCGGCGCGGCGTGGTCAATGTGGTCAACGGCCGAATTCAATTGGAAGAATACTGTACATGGAGAGGCTGACAGCTGGGTCCACGGCAGCCGCAAGGAAGTGCCTCCTTATTACGCGGAAAATAATTATTCCTCCACCTGACAGAAGGGACCCACCGGACGGGCCACCAGTATTTCGCGAAAAAAAACATTTTCCCCTAAGTGCTGGGACCCACCGGACGGGCCACCATGTTTCGCGAAAAAAACGTTCACCCCGCTGTCAGCTCGGACCCACTGGAAGTGCCTCCTTATTACGCACAAAAAAATGAATACCCCCTGCTAGCTGTGACCCACCTTGGTGGGAGGCTGACTTGTGGGCCTACTAAGTTGACGGGGACGGAGGGCTTTGTCAACTTAGTCAATATGAACGATTCTAGCTCTAGTGACCATACGATGTCCATCCAACGGCTGTAGTGCTTCTTCAACCTTTGGTCTTCTTGCTCCAACCGCCCAAAGCAGCGCCGGTCGTGTCGCATGCTCCTGCCTCCATGGCCGGCTGTGGTGCCGCGGAGGCCTCACCGCCCCCTACTATTCCCACCGCTGGCCAGGCCCTGCGGCGACGGCGGCCTCACACCGCAGTCGAACCAGTGAACCCTCGTACTCCTCTCCACGAGGGCTTCCACTACCGCGTCTTCCCCGGCTCCCCGTCGTCCCCTTCCTAGGCCTCGCCGTCGTGCACAACCCTGGTGCTCTCGGCGCGGCGTGGTCAACGTGGTCAAGGAACGACTTCGATCGGACGTGGACGTCCACGGCCGCAACAAGGAAGTGCCTCCTTATTACGCAAAAAATAATGATTCCACCACCTAACAGCGGGGACCCACCGGACGGGCCACCATATTTCGCGAAAAAAACGTTTCCCCCCTGACTGCTGGGACCCACCAGCTACACCTTCGCATGCAAGGAAGTGCGTCCGGGCAAAAAAAATATGATTCGTCCCCCTGACTGCTGGGACCCACCAGCTACATCTTCGCACGCAAGGAAGTGCATCCGGGAAAAAATAAAATGATTCACCCCCCTGACAGCTGGGACCCACCAGCTACATCTTCGCACGCAAGGAAGTGCGTCCGGGCAAAAAAACAAAACGATTCGCCCCCCTGACTGCTGGGACCCACAAGCTACATCTTCGCACGCAAGGAAGTGCGTCCGGGCAAAAAAAACGATTCGCCCCCCTGACTGCTGGGACCCACCAGCTACATCTTCGCACCCAAGGAAGTGCCTGATAGTCGGGACCCACCTGGTCGAAGCGTACGTAGCGTTGTCATTCTGGTCGCGAACGTGTACGTACATACAGGTTGATGTAGAGGCGCACACGTGTCATCGTAGAGGCACGCATGTGTCTTAGTAGAGACGCGTACGTGTCGTAGTTGAGGCACGCACGTAGCATGTACACGTACGTGCAGCGGCCAGTATGCAAGAAAGAAAATACGGCCACGTATGTGTACATACGGGCGGGGTCTCGAACGGCTACTCGCGCATACGTACGGCCAGGGCTCGTGTACATGGATGGGTCGGAACGGAATAAACAGCGTCGTCGTCGTGTTCATGGGGAGGAAACGGAATGCGTCGTGTTCATAGGGAGGCAACGGAATGCGTCGTGTTCATCAGGAGGCAACAGAACGCGTGGGAGCCAACCGGCTGGGTCGGAACAGATTGTGTCGTTGTGTTCATCGGGAGGGCTTGGACGGAACAGGCGATGGAAACGAGGCCTCGCGTACCGTAGAACGGAGGAAACGGCCTTGTGTTTGGCCGGCCACGTTTGAAACGGGATCCTGTTCATCGGGAGGGGTCTGGCGTACCGCAAAACGGGGGAAATGGACCTCCTATGGTCGAAACGGGGGTCCTGTTGATCGGGAGGAGTGTGGCGTACCGCAAAATGGACGAAACGGACTTG
The DNA here is from genome assembly GCF_018294505.1 of Triticum aestivum. Lineage (NCBI taxonomy): Eukaryota > Viridiplantae > Streptophyta > Magnoliopsida > Poales > Poaceae > Triticum > Triticum aestivum. Next base: position 56,648,806 of record NC_057801.1, on the reverse strand, counting down.
TGTTGGAGCGCTACGGTCGAAACGGAGGTCCTGTTGATCGGGAAGGGTGTGGCGTACCACAAAACGGACGAAACGGACTTGTGTTGGAGCGCTACGGTCGAAACGGGGGTCCTGTTCATCGGGAGGGGTGTGGCGTACCGCAAAACGGGACTCCACGGGATACTGTTCATCTCAACCGTCGACCTCCTCCAGCCTCCACGGGCTACCGTCGACCTCCTCCAGCCTCCACGGGCTCCTGTCCATCCAGCCTCCACCGCGCGCTACTCTACCGGCTACAGTTCAACCACCCCTCCATGGGCACCCTCCACCGTATACTGTTCATCCAGCCCTCCACGGGGTCGTCCTGTTCATCCAGAGGCAACACCGCGGGGTCCTGCATCCACCCCCACCGCTCACTGGACATCCAATCGATCGGCTTCAGTTAGCAGCAGTAGCGAAGGAATCACTCAATCGGGTTCTGTCATGGAATTGTCACGTCAGATGTCCTAGCGAAAGGACTTAGTCGTGGAGCCATCGCAACTAGGAAGCTTGAAGGGGTTAGTCAGGACAAGAGCCACGAGGGGTTTATACTAGTTCGGCCCCTTACGGTGAAGGTAAGGCCTATGTCTAGTTGGGTTGGTATTGCTTGATGTTTCGATGACCAGGGAGCGAGATACGCTATGCCCGGTTCTCGATGAGTTGTTTCTTACCCTCAGCCGCCAGCGGGTTGTCCCCTTATATACACGTGTGGACGCCCTACGGCCTACAGAGTCCCGGCCGGCTCATAGACAGTGTCCGGCTCGGTGACTAGTTAATTCTACCTTATGTTACAAGTCATGCCATCATGGCAGTTTACCACTATGGGCCTTAAGCCGCCGGTGGGCCTTAGACCCTTTATTGAACTGTGATCTTCATGCTTGGTCTTGGGATTCTTTCATATGAGTCTTCTTTGCATAACCCGACCCCTCATGGGCGGCTTACACAAATAGTTATATCCCCAACATTAGGCCCCAGATTGATTTGAACCGGTTCATGTCAATCTTAAAATACCTTAAGAAATAAACCTTCTGCCTTCTGCCTGTGCAAAGGTTTTTAACCCGCCATGACGTCATCTTCTGGATCCGCGTTAACCCGTCGTGACATCATCTTTACTTAAATTCATATTTTACTCCACCATATCCTCCAATGGATCTTTGCTTTTACTGACCGTTCCAAAAACCGAGGCGTCGGGGATGCTGGATAATGATGCTTAGTCTCCTCGTTTCTCGCGCCGTCTCAGTCGGTCTTCCTTATAAATAGGACCGACCTAGGTCTTCCATTCTCCCCCTTTGTTCGTCTTCTTCCTCTTGCTGTCTCTCTGCTACTTAGAGTTTCACCGCCACCGCCGCCGTAGATCTCCTCATCTTCACCAACTCAGGCCGCTGCATCAACATGACTTGACCAGAAAAATGCGACGGACCTCCACAGCAACTCTGCATCTTGTAAGTTTCTTCCTCCCTGTTCCTCAGATCTGCATTAAGATTTTCGAGTTCGTCGGTGTTCGTCGCTGTCCGTTACGAACCCTTGATAGGTTCCACCTCCGACACCTCTTTCTGATCTTAAGACAGTATAAAAACGCTGCGGTAGCTGTTTTGCACTCATTTCGAATGCAAATAGATCCCTTTTCGCTTGCAGATAGGCCTCCTTCAAGTTTATGAACTCATCTGCACTAGTTTCTAGGTTTAGAAATATTTCCTTTTCCGCACACCTGTTTGATCCAAATTAATCTCTGCGAATTGCGAAACTTGTTTGTGCGACACTTAGGCAAAAATCTGTTTCTGTTAGGCCCATTTAACTCTAGCGGCTCTCATTGCCGGCATAAAATAGACAATGTTAATCGACAACCTTGCTAGCTCCTGGCAGCTTAAAATAACTGAACTGTTACTGATTCTCATAGCGGCTTAGATAACCAGATATAATTAGCCATATGTCATTAGGCCCTGTCTTAAGCCGCCATTTTGAATAGACTTAAAAATACTTTCCTTCCGGGTTAAAATTGAACCTGAGCTTCTTATTTTGTCATAGGCTTCCACTTTCATCATGGCACCTAAGGCAACCAAGGCTCCTGTGACCTGAAATTGGGTCCAATCTACTGTCACAAAAAGCAAATTGTCTGATTTTGTGAAGTCTGGCCATCTGCCCAAGAAGGAGGCCATGTTTTATCGTGCTCCTGACCCGTTCGAGGAGAAACCTCAGCCCAAAGAAGGGGAGGTGATAGTTTTTACGGATCATACGAGCCGGGGATTTGCTCCACCCGGTTCAAAATTCTTCAGGGATGTTTTGCATTTCTTTGACCTCAGACCTCAAGACATTGGACCCAATTCCGTGTCAAATATCTGCAACTTCCAAGTTTTCTGCGAAGTGTACCTGGGAGAAGAGCCCAATCTACTTTTGTTCAGAGAGCTATTCTATTTAAACCGGCAGAATGAACATGCCAACGGGCCCAGTCTAGAACTCGGTGGCATCTCAATTTAGCGGCGGAGAGACTGCCTCTTTCCTTATGCCGAACTGCCCAGCCACCCAAAGGACTGGAACCAGACGTGGTTTTATTGCCAGGACACTTCTCCGGCTGATGAGAACCCTTTGCCCGCCTTCCGTGCTCTGCGCCTTGAATCAAATCACCCGCTGCCGGATAAGCTAACCGCTGTTGAACGTCTATCACTTGCCCCTACCATCAAGAAGATCAAAGCCCTCTTAGGCAATGGTTTGAACGGTATTGATTTGGTGCGAGTCTGGATCTCCTGGCGGGTGATCCCGTTAAGTCACCGCCCCGGCTTAATGTGCTCCTACACTGGCGAAAAGGATGACCCGCTGCGCCACAGTCCTGATGACTTACCAGATGATATGATTGAAGTTACGACCCAGACCTTGTTGAAAGAAGGCACGGTGACTAGTAATGCCTTTCGCTTACTACCCTTCTGCAAGAAGAACCCGGCCCCCGTATTAAGTCAGCAACATCAATGGATACTCTTTACTATGTTACACCTTGCTTTTACTCATAACCCCTTATCATTTCTTACAGGCCAATGACAACTTCTAGAAGGTCAAGTATGACCATGAGGCGGCCAAACAAGCCAGAGCGGCAAAAAGAGGCGAAAGGAAAACCGCCAAGATTGGAGCTTTGAAGAAGAGGAAGCCAAGCGCTTCAGATATGTTTAAACTTGATGATACTGATGATGATGAAGAAGATGTAACTTTCAACTCCCTTGACTCTTTATCATCACCTTACTGATATTAAATATTTTCAGGAAGACACGGGGAACAGCCAAGCCGTCAAGGAAGAGGTAACTATAATCTCCTCCGACTCCGAGCCCCCGCCGCGTCAGAAAATTCAAAGAGTAACCCGGAAAGTAAGATTTTCACATCCTTTGGCTTACCAAGATCCTCAATTTCTTTTGAAGCAACAACAATTTGAAAGCCGGAGGCAAACCCGGACCAGCAAGGATATAGAGCTCTCCTCCGGCTTACCTGACGTAACCAGGAAGCGTCGGATTGAGGTTATCTCCGATTTACGTTCTGTTTTACCTTTGGCGGGTTTAATTCGTCAACCTCTCAATTTATCTGACTCCAATTATCACGATACCTCTCCTTCCTCCGGCGAGTCTATGCAATCTAACAAGCCGGCTTTCAAAACTGCCCCTGGGTAATGTAATTTTGTTTACCTTATGTTTTACCTTACTCATGCTTTTGTACTCATCCTTCTACCTTGGTCCACAGCGTGCAAGTGAAACCCAGTAAGAGGGCAAAAAAGAGTAAGCCGTCCCAAGACCCAGTCGCGACTGAACCGGAGCTCGGCACGGCTGCTCCTGACAGTTCTACTCATCAGCCGCCGCCTGAACCAGCCTATGACATTCCAGCGCCAACCTCTGATCCACCCGCCGAAGGCACTCTCAACAGTTCTGATAACCCGGAAGCTCCTAGCCCGGCCAAGAAAATTGATCCGGAAGTTGAGATTCTGAAGACTCAGTTTGTTGAACCGGGGCGGCCCACTGTCCTTGCCAAGTGCTCTGCCAAGGAGGAGCTTCTGGAGCACCGAAAGGCCAAGCTAGACATTGCTGACTATACTCATTTGAGCATTGGAGATATAGTCTCTGGCTATCTCAATCAAGTACATAGCAATTGTGACCTAGAAATTGACATGGTAAAGCAAATACAGCAAAAACCTGAGGTATGACCTATGTTACTTTTACTTAACCATACTTACTGTACTAGCCCCCAAGTCTATTGCTTATAAGTAAATATGCTGTAGACTTAGAAAATTGCCTAACACCGCTTCTCCGGCTTGAAAAGAAAGTTATTTAACCCGATTGTAGCATGACATTTTGAACTTGCGATACACATTAGCCCCCAAGTGTCAAGCATCTTTGCTTGCAAAGTGCTTGGGACTTAAATTTCCATGAACCAGCGTAGCAATTTAAAGTTCTTCAGTATACATTAGCCCCCAAGTGTCAAGTATCTTTGCTTGCAAAGTGCTTGGGACTTAATGTTATCTTACCATGATTCTCACTATAACCCGGCATCAATGCTGGCCACCATAAGTCAATTTGAGTCGGACGTTGCTGACCTGAAGAGCCGTCTGGCAGCTCAAGAACTTGAAATTCAAAAGGCCAACTCCAAATTTGAATTCAGCGTCTCTGAACAAGAGAAGTTGAAGAAGAATTTTGAGGCGGAGAAGAAAATCTGGGCTGATGAAAAAACTTCACTGGTGACCCGGGCCGAGACGGCGGAGGCATTGCTTGCAGAAGCAACAGCGAAGCTGTCCGGCTTAAAGCGCCAGATATCTCAAATGGTCTCAGCAATCTTTGGTAAGTTACTCATATAAATTTTAAACTTTGCAAACCTTCTTTCAATGATTACTTCAATTGTCACCTCTAGCTCACCTTACGTTTAATAATGGAGGCCCCAGGAGCACAAACCTCAAGCAGAACATGTTGATCAAGCTGAAGGCGGTTTATACTCTGGTGGAACAGCTCTACACCGGGTCACAACGTGCCTTGGCCGTTGTAGCTTTATCAAATGACGTTCCTCACCCCCTGCAAGATGTGCTGAAGCGGCTTGCTGTACTACCTCAACGGGTCCAAGATCTAAGGCAGGCGTCTGCGAGAGCCGGGGCCATATCCACGTTGAGCCGGGCGAAAGCATGGATTCTAGAACTAGACCTGGCCGACCTCGCTCTTGGATACCCGAGTCTGAAAGAGGATGGGATTTGACGAACATGATTTCACCGCCTGCGTCAAAGATATACGCCCCGTGGCTACTCTTATTGGGAACGATACTGATCTTACCAAGTATCAGCCGGGCTATGATAGTGAGAACCGGAGAATTCCAACACCTCACTATGATGAAGTCAACCTGATCCCTCCAACTCGTAAGCATACCTTTGCCCCTGAAGTGGACCCAGCCGGTTTAATAGATGATGAAGCTGAGTTTGAAGCCTTGAGTGGCATTGACTGGGCCTCGTCAACCTTCCAGGACAGGGCAGCCGATGGAGAAGCGGAGAAGGATAACCCGGAATCTTCAAGCCCACCAAAGGAGTGAACCGCTAGGCGTTTATGACTTTGTGAAAACAATGCTTCATTATTCAGACTCGGGGAGTCTTGTAATAGGGTAGAAAAACCTCTCAATTTTTGTCATGCCTTCGCGCATGTTTATGGCACTTAGTACTTTCGTAAGCCGCCATCGCTATATACTTCCTGCTGATGTTGATCTTTTATTTCCTTGATGTGAAAATTTTTGCTTGCCTTACCCTGCATATAAAACAAGTAAAAATTTCCTTGGCGATTTATCACATCGGGGGTCGCATAAGGTATTGATAACCCGGAATGCAAACCAAAACATCATATAAAGGCCGGGTTATGATTATATTTGCTAAACATAATCACAATAGCATACCTGTGATCCTTTTGGTAATCTCGCCTGCTTATATGACCTAAACCATGCGGGTAAATTTAACTCCTGAAAGTTGGAACATATAATGTTCACCTGGCACTTAACAACCTGGGGTGATCAATTTTAAGCCGGAAGAACAAAAACCATCTCATAGTGCTTTCAAGAAGGTCTCAGGATAGTCAAATAATTAAGCTTATGAAATATAATGGATAATAAAACAATATTCAAATGCTTCTGATTCGAATACGATCAGTACCATTCCAAAGGTGTTAAGCTAAGATTCGGATACGATCATATAGCCCCCAGTGGCTTTGGCGGTGACGATCAAGTGGGTATCGAGAGCTATGTTCTCTTTGGTTCGAATACGACCTATGTTTGAACAGGAAGCCCCCAAGTGACCATAAGAGTTGTTTAATGATGCTGATTCGAATACGATCCATGTCAGACACAGAGGGGTTAAGCTATGATTCAAATATGATCAAGAAGCCCCCAAGTGGGTTTGGCAGTATGCTGACCAAGTGGGTATCGACAACTATGTTCTCTTTTGTTCGAATACGAACTATGTTTGAACAGGAAGCCCCCAAGTGATCATGGCTAGATTCAGATATGATCATAAGCCGGACCAAAGGGAAAGCCAGATTCAGATATGATCCGCTCCCGTTGGTTGTTTCCACCACCTGATAATGAAGACATATAAACCTTTGAGGGTGAAAAGGACAGAGGTCCTGCTTTATTGCTTTATATAATATATACATTGTTAGAATATATACATATTGAGAGCCGGTGGCTCAAGTATAGTAAGGCCGAAGATGGGCGATATTCCACGGTCGGCGGGTCTCCTCCTCCGACTTACGTGAGTCTTTGTGCTCTCGAACATCGATAAGGTAGTATGACCTGTTGTTCAGGTTCTTGCTGACCACAAAGGGTCCTTCCCAAGGAGGGGATAGCTTGTGCATATCAGACTGATCCTGGATGAGCCGGAGCACTAAGTCGCCTTCCTGAAAGGTTCTACTTCTAACCCGGCGGCTGTGATAGCGGTGCAGGTCTTGCTGGTAAATCGTCGAGCGGGCTATTGCCAAGTCTCGCTCCTCATCCAACAAGTCAAGTGCATCCTGACGAGCTTTTTCGTTATCAGCCTCAACGTAAGCCGCCACGCGGGGTGAGTCGTGTCGGATGTCACTTGGCAGGACTACCTCTGCTCCGTATACCATGAAGAAAGGTGTGTAACCTATAGATCTGTTAGGCATAGTGTTGATGCTCCACAGTACAGAGGGTAACTCCTCCACCCAACAACCCGGAGTCCGCTGTAAGGGGACCAAGAGCCGGGGTTTGATACCCTTCAGGATCTCCTGATTAGCTCTTTCTGCTTGACCATTAGATTGAGGATGAGCAACAACCGAAATTTCAAGCCGGATATGCTCTCGTTGACAGAACTCTTCCGTGGCACCCTTGGATAGATTAGTGCCATTATCAGTTATGATGTTGTGTGGAAAACCAAAACGAAAAATCACCTTTTTTATGAACTGAACCGTCGTGGCTGCATCACACTTACTGATCGGCTCTGCCTCAACCCACTTTGTAAACTTATCCACTGCCACCAGGAGGTGTGTCCTTTTATCCTTAGACCTCTTGAAAGTTCCAACCATGTCAAGCCCCAGACTGCGAACGGCCAAGTAATTGGAATCATCCTCAACTCTTGAGCCGACACATGAGCTCATCATGAGAATTTTTGACATCCGTCACATTTGCTGACTAGATCCTCCGCATCAGCATGAGCCGTCAGCCAATAGAAACTATGACGGAAAGCCTTAGCCACAAGAGATTTTGAACCGGCATGATGACCACAATCTCCTTCATGGATCTCACGAAGTATCTCCTGACCCTCCGCAGGTGACACACAACGTTGAAACGCCCCAGTGACACTGCGGTGATGTAACTCACCATGAACAATCGTCATAGATTTGGACTGCCTGATGATTTGTCTCGCCAAGGTCTCATCCTCAGGTAACTCTCCTCGGGTCATATAGGCCAAATATGGCACTGTCCAATCCGGGATGACGTGAAGAGCTGCCACTAGCTGTGCCTCCGGGTCTGGCACTGCTAGTTCTTCCTTTGTAGGTACCTTGACAGAAGGATTATTCAAAACATCGAGAAAGGTGTTAGGCGGCACCGGCTTATGCTGAGATCCCAGCCGGCTTAAAGCATCAGTCGCCTCATTCTTCCTTCGATCAATGTGCTCCACTTGATAACCTTTGAAGTGCCCAGCCACAGCATCTACTTCACGACGGTAAGCCACCATAAGGGGATCCTTGGAGTCCCATTTGCCTGACACCTGTTGAGCCACGATATCTGAATCGCCCAAACACCTTACCCGGCTCAAATTCATCTCTTTGGCCATCCGAAGACCATGGAGTAAGGCCTCATACTCAGCTGCTTTGTTAGTACAAGGAAACATAAGCCGGAGCACATAACAAAATTTGTCACCTCGAGGGGAAGTTAAAACAACTCCAGCCCCCGAGCCTTCTAACTGCCTGGACCCATCAAAGTGAATAGTCCAATATGTGTTATCTGGCTTCTCCTCAGGTGCCTGCAACTCTGTCCAATCATTGATAAAGTCCACCAAGGCTTGAGATTTAATAACAGTACGTGGCATATACTTCAAACCATGAGGCCCAAGCTCAATAGCCCACTTGGCGACTCGTCCTATGGCCTCCCTGTTCTGGATGATGTCTCCCAAGGGGGCAGAACTTACCACAGTTATAGGATGACTTTGAAAGTACTGCTTCAGTTTCCGGCTTGCCATAAACACTCCGTAAACAAGTTTCTGACAATGTGGATATCTTATTTTAGACTCAATGAGCACCTCACTGATGTAGTAAACCGGTCGTTGAATCGGATGCTCCTTACCAGCCTCCTTACGCTCCAGCACGATGGCAACACTGACGGCTCGTGAATTAGCAGCCACATATAACAGCAACGGCTCTTTATCAATGGGAGCCGCAAGGACCGGTGGCTCAGACAACTGTCTCTTTAAATCTTCAAAGGCAGTATCAGCAGCATCACTCCAGACAAAAGTGTCTGTTTTCTTCATCATCTGATATAGTGGTAGGGCCTTCTCACCTAACCGGCTTATGAACCGGCTTAAAGCAGCAACATGACCTGCCAGTCGCTGAACATCAGTGATGCACGCCTGTTTAGCCAGAGAGGTAATTGCCTTGATCTTCTCTGGATTAGCTTCAATGCCTCTGTTTGAGACCAGAAAACCCAAGAGCTTGCCTGCAGGTACACCAAATACACATTTGGCCGGGTTAAGCATCATCTTATAAACCCAGAGATTATCAAAGGTCTATTTTAAATCGGATATCAAGGTTTCCTTCTCTTTGGACTTCACCACTATGTCATCCACATAAGCGTGAACATTGCGCCCAATTTGATCGTGGAGACAGTTCTGTACACATCGCTGCAGGTACACCAAATACATAACAGAAGACTCCAAACGGAGTGATGAAAGTCGTCTTCTCCTGGTCCTTAACTACCATTTTGATCTGATGATAACCAGAGTAAGCATCCAAAAAACTCAAACGCTCGCAACCAGCCGTAGCATCAATGATTGGATCACTACGGGGGAGAGCAAAGGGATCAGCCGGACAAGCCTTATTTAAGTCTGTGTAATCCACACACATCCGCCAGGTGCCGTTCTTCTTGGGCACGAGCACCGGGTTAGCCAACCACTCCGGGTGAAAAACTTCAACAATAAACCCAGCCGCTAAGAGCCGGGCGACTTCCTCTCCAATAGCTTTCCAACTCTCTTCGTTGAACCGTCAAAGAAACTGTCTGACCGGCTTATACTTCGGATCAATATTGAGAGTGTGCTCAGTGAGTTCTCTCGGTACACCCGGCATGTCAGAAGGTTTCCATGCGAAGATGTCCCGGTTCTCACGGATGAACTCGATGAGCGCGCTTTCCTATTTAGGATCCAAATGGGCACTGATACTGAACTGCTTAGATGAATCGCCTCGATTGAAATCAACAAGCTTGGTTTCAGCAGCCAACTTAAACTTCATTGCCGGGTCATGCTCGGTGGTTGGCTTCTTTAAAGAGGTCATATCCGTCGGGTCAACATTGTCTTGATAAATTTTCAGCTCCTCTGCTGCACAAACAGACTCAGCATAAGCCGCGTCGCCCTCCTCACATTCTAGGGCTACCTTTCAACTTCCATGCATGGTGATGGTGCCCTTGTGACCCGGCTTCTTAAGATGCAGATAAACATAACACGGCCGTGCCATGAACTTGGCATAAGCCGGTCATCCAAATAGAGCGTGATATGGACTCCTGATTTTGACCACCTCAAAGGTTAATTTCTCAGCTCTAGAATCATACTCATCTCCAAAGGCCACTTCCAGTTCCATCTTGCCAACTGGGTAAGTGCGACTTACCAGGAACCACTCCATGAAAAACAGTGTTGGACATCTTCAAATTCTTATCAGTTAACCCCATGCGTCGAAAGGTCTCATAATAGAGGATATTGATGCTGCTACCCCCGTCCATGAGTACCTTAGTGAATTTATATCCACCAACTTGAGGTGCTACCACCAAGGCTAACTGACCCGGATTATCAACTCGGAGGGGGTGATCTTCCCTGCTCCATACAACATTTGCACAAACTAGTAGTGAACACGTGATACTGCCCACTACTCAGCTGCTTCGGATGGCTTTGATAACCCGACTACTGCTGATGTTGTTCCCCTTGACCAGACTGCTGTTGATTATAACCGCCTTGATGTCCCTAAAAGCCAGAACTTGAACCGCCGCCTGGGCCATGAAAGCCGCCTGCTCCTGAGCCACCGCCCAACCCATGATTGCCATCAAACGTGTTGGAATTCTTAAAAGCCTTCATGATCGCGCAATCTTTCCATAAGTAGGTGGCGGGTCGTTCCCAGGTGTCGTGTCTTGGGCAAGGCTCATTGAGTAGCTGCTCAAGAGATGGGCCTGACCCGCCAGATCGGGAGGCGGTTTGCCCTTACGTCTCTGATTGTTACCCTGCGCATTGGCGTTGGCTACAAACTCCAGGTTACCCTCCGCCTTATGCTTATTGCCTCCTTGATTCATCGGGTTATGTTGCAGACCCTTTCCATTGTCGTTCTTCTTTCCCTTCCCTTTCTTTTCCTCATTAGACGCGGGATCCTTGGTACTATCAGAGTCGGCGTACTTTACTAAAGCCGCCATCAGTGTACCCATATCGTTGCAATCACGCTTAAGGCGCCCCAGTTTCTGTCTCAGCGGCTCAAAGCGGCAGTTCTTCTCCAACATGAGGACTGCAGAGCCGGCATCCATTTTATCAGACGAATGTATCATCTCCTTGACCTGGCGCACCCAATGAGTTGTGGATTCACCCTCCTCCTGCTTACAATTTGTCAAGTCCACAATCGACATGGATTGCTTGCAAGTGTCTTTGAAGTTCTGGATGAATCGGGCCTTTAACTCTGCCCATGAATTAATGGAATTGGGCGGCAAGCCCTTTAACCAAGACTGGGCCGTTCCATCCAACATCATGGTGAAATACTTAGCCATTGCCGCGTCACTGACCTCCAACAGCTCCATGGCCACCTCATAACTTCCGATCCACGCTCCGGGCTGTAAGTCGGCCGTGTAATTCGGCACCTTTCAAGGTCCCTTGAAGTCCTTGGGTAGGCGTACATTACGCAGAGGCAGCACCAAACAAGGAACACCGCCGGTTCTAGTAGCCACTCCCGTCTCAACGGAAGTCATCGAATACTCTGGGAAATATCTCTGTTGAGCCGCTAGCTGAGCCGCCCGCTCGTTCTCCTGACGTATTCGGTCTTGTACCGGGTTATAGCCACCGAGCTGGTTACGACGCTAGGCGTTGCTTGAAAAAGCTTCTGACTCCATGTGCCAGCTGTAACTCGGACTCCGGTTTTGACGAGGCGGTGCTAACCAAGGCGGGGGAGTCGAATGAATCATGTCCCGGCTATAAGAATAAGTCTTTTACTGAGCCAGGGCCGTCTGGACAAGTTCTCTGATCCTCTGGGTCTCCACCGCTGTCGGATCATCACTGTCCACTGGGAGAGCCGCCAAATGCACCGACGCTGCAATTAAGTTCTCCATTGGGTTGGAAAAGTGACCCGGTGGTATTGGTACATAACGGGGCGGAGCCATACCCCCATGAGGAGGTGCCATCTCTCGAGGTTGAGCCGGTCCTCCTGTTCCGGCTGTCATAAACTGGTTTGCATCTGGCGGGTTACTTAGGCCGGCACCGGGTGTAGCAAAAAGATTCCAAGGATCATAAACCGGAGGTAAACGGGACTAGGTTTTCTGATGTCTCCTCCTCTTCACCTCATTAGACGCGTTCAGGCTCATCGTGAGCTGGAAGGCCTCTGACTGTCACTAGTAGAAAAAGGACTTTTAGTCCTGGTTCATAAGGGCCTTTAGTCCCGGTTCTGGAACTGGGACTAAAGGGTCGTTACTAAAGCCTCCCCCTTTAGTCCCGGTTCTTACACGAACCAGGACTAAAGGCTCTCCACATGGCCGCTGGCTGGAGGTCCACCTCTAGTCCCGGTTGGTAACACCAACCGGTACTAAAGGAAATTTTATGATTTTTTTTAAAATTTTTTGAAATTTTTGTTTTGGAATTTTTTTTGATTTTCAAATTTCTGAATTATTTTAACCTCTCATCTCTAATCACCCCTCATCACTGCTCAATTTAACCTCTAATCACCCCTCATCATCTAACTTCCCGGACGGTCACCCATCCTCTCACTACTCCAGCCTGAGCATGCTTAACTTCCGGGTTATATTCTCCCTCGTTTCCAAGTCTGCACTTGTTGTTTTCCTGACAATAGTAAGATGTCAATCCTATTAACCTCAGGAATTTAGCTTGAGCATGAAGTCACACATTTCAATGTTTGAGTTTGAAACTATTTTTCTAAAAAATAACACTAATATTTATAACACTAATATTTCTTGAATAATTAGTTTGACCATTGTTTGACCACAGTTTGACCATAGTTTGACCAGATTTGACCAAAATTCAAAAAAACTGAAATAATTATTTAGTAACACTAATACCTCTTGAATAAGTAGTTTAACCATAATACTTCTTGAAATTTTTTGAATTTTTTTGCCTCTAGATCTTAAAAGCCCCGTAACTTTTTTTCTGTTAGGTTTTTGAGGATTTTGAAAATGTTTAACGGGGTTCCCCCCCCCCCTAATTAAATTCCAATGTAACTTTTCGAGTAGATGATTTTCCATATAAAGAACTTTTTAATCCGAGTTCGTATGCAAAAGATATGCCCATTTTACTAAATTCTAGAGAGATTTTGCAAATAAAGTCGAAATCCATATTTGTAAATTTTCCCAACAACTAGACCACATATCACATGGGAAACTTATTTTCTTTTATTTTTTTGGCATTTTCATCATTTTCTTTTAGTTTTTTTAAAACTGAAAAGGCAATCCACCGGGGGTGGAGTTTGAAAATGGAACCTTTAGTACCGGTTCGTCCCATGAACCGGTACTAATGCATCAAACCCCATTAGCACCGGTTGGTGGCTCGAACCGGGACTAAAGGTCTAACCTTTAGTACCGGTTGGTGCCACCAACTGGTACTAATGGGCATCACACCCTTTAGTCCCGGTTCATGGCACGAACCGGGACTAAAAGGTCCAGACGAACCGGAACAAATGGCCCACGTGGCCCGGCCGCCCCCCTGGGCTCACGAACCGGGACTAATGCCCCCATTAGTCCTGGTTCTGGATTGAACCGGGACTAATGGGCTAACCCGCCTGGACCAAAGCCCTCTTTTCTACTAGTGTGTAGCCGTTGTGCCCTGCATCCAAAGCCGCCAGCTCTGCGGCCAACCTGGTGTCCTTGGCTGCCAAGGCCTCCTTGGCCCGAGCTATCTCCTCACGCACCTATGCTACCTCCGTGTCATGCTCATCTTGATTTGCAGGAATAACCGTGGCGGTTAACAGATCCATAAGCTTATCCATGAGATCCATCACTATCTGAGCCGGCAGGTGCACAGGGCCTCCTGCCCCGTCCGCTCCTAACCCGGACGTTATTGCTCTAGCGGTTGTAGAGTTTTGGTCGGGTTGAGTCCCAGCCATGAAGACTCCTGCCCATCTTGGCGGCTCATAGGGGTCCGGAATACTGGGGCCATCGGAACAGCCCCCAAGCACGCCATCTTGCACTTGATATAGCGAATCTGTTGAACCGGCGGACGAATCACCGTCAGAGAGGATGACCATCTCACCACCATCTTCAGATCCTTCAGAAAGTTCCTCTCTGTGGATGCAGCCCACGAAGGCATGCTTCATGACGGGTTGAACTCGGGCGGGTCTCGCACGCTGAGCCGTCTCGACAAGGTCGGTGTAGTTGTCCGGCTCAGGGCCCGACTCACCAATCCGGCCGATGAAGACGTGGATTCCGCCGATGGGGACCCGGTACCCGTACTCAATTGAGCCGGCGTCGGGGCCCCAGCCTTCGTCGTCGATGTAGATCTTGCCACGACGACTCTTGGTCATCCGGCCAATTACGTATCCCTTGAGCCCTTTGAACCTGCCCTTCAAGAACTCAAATCCACCATGCGCTGGCCCCATGGTGGGCACCAACTTTCGTGGAATTGTCACGTCAGATGTCCTAGCGAAAGGACTTAGTCGTGGAGCGATCGCAACTAGAAAGCTTGAAGGGGTTAATCAGGACAAAAGACATGAGGGGTTTATACTAGTTCGGCCCCTTACAGTGAAGGTAAGGCCTACGTCTAGTTGGGTTGGTATTGCTTGATGTTTCGATGACCAGGGAGCGAGATACGCTATGCCCGGTTCTCGATGAGTTGTTTCTTACCCTCAACCGCCAGCGGGTCGTCCCCTTATATACACGGGTGGACGCCCTGCGGCCTATAGAGTCCCGGCCGACTCATAGACAGTGTCCGTCTCGGTGACTAGTTAATTCTACCTTATGTTACAAGTCATGCCATCATGGCGGTTTACCACTATGGGCCTTAAGCCGCCGGTGGGCCTTAGACCCTTTATTGAACCGCCATCTTCATGCTTGGTCTTGGGCTTCTTTCAGATGAGTCTTCTTTACGTAACCCACCCCCTCCTGGGCAGCTTACACAAATAGTTATATCCCCAACAAGTTCAGTTAACACCCATCGATCGATTGCTCCGGTTTAGTAATGTGTAGCCTGCAGTGCAACCGCTCGGGTTCAGTTAGAGCCCAACGCCTCGCTCGGGTTCAGTTAGAGCCAACACCTCACACACACGCACGTACGTGTTCAAGAGAAACACGCATCGCTCGGCCCCCGACCGCCCACCTTAACCGGGAACTCCCCGAAATTTTCATCGCCCTCGCTTCTACCATGGTTTTTTCTGTCATGGACGGCCCAAAGAATGTCATGTAGCTGCGTCTCCGGCCCGCCCAGGACGAAAAGCCCATTTTCTATCATGATTTTTGGTCATAGAAGTAGGAGCCCACCATCTATGATGATACCGGGTTTTGTCACAATTATCGTCATAGAAGTGTCATATGTATGATAGAAAAAAAAATTGTTCGGCCCAAAATGTCACGGATGTGTCTTTTTTTGTAGTTGTACTGCCATAATAATAAGATAGATCTTGAAACTCATCTCATATTCTCTACCTTCAGCAGCAAGTTTTCTTTGAGGCAAACAAAAGTAATCAAAAGGGCCAAATTTAGCGGGACAAAAGTCCCCAAGATCAATCACAAGAGGAACGGGTTCCTCCTTTGGCCCTTCATAATGAACAACTAATTCATCACTATAAGTATTCTTTTGGCAAAATCTCGTGAGCCTATACTCAAGAGAGTATCCTAGCTCATTATTTCAAAGAGCAAAATCATTATTAAGTTCAGAAATTCTATCAACTAGGACATTGGTAGGAACCTTTTTTCTAAGGTTTTCATTAAAAGCAACATAGTCCGAAGATTGAAAACGCCTAATTTCCTCTTGATCGAAGAGGACCGCCTCTATGGGAGGACGACCGGCGTCCACCCTATAGTGCGCAAAGATTTCTTTGGCCTCTCTTATTATAAATCTAAACTCACGAGCCAAAAAGATAGTAACAACGCGCTTAACATAAGAATGCTCAATATTGGAAAATTCTAGGAAAATTCTTTGTATGCAGGGATGCATATGCATAAATTGTCTTTCAAGTTCAACTACAAGCATAGCAATAGCATCCGCAAGACTACTAGTTCTATGAATAATAGAACCACCCATGGAAGGTAAAGCACCGACACAAGTAAAGAAATCTTGAACAACACCTTTTCCAATAATGTTACCACTACCGATTCAAAACTTTTTAGTATGCAAGATAGGGGGTTCTTCAGCCGGAGCCTCCGAATTTTCCATGTTATCATTATTGTCCATATCGACGATAATTTCCCCAATTTCAGACATAACAGCAAACAAAAGCGAGGAAGAAGAAGAAGGAAAATGAAATAGAGAGAGGATTGGGAAAGAGAGGGCGAATAAAACGGCAAGGGTGAAGTGGGGGAGAGGAAAACGAGAGGCAAATGGAAAATGATGTAAATGCCAGGGAGATGAGTTTGTGATGGGTACTTGGTATGTCTTGACTTGAGCGAAAACCTCCCCGGTAATGGCGCCAAAAATTCTTCTTGCTACGTCTCCAGCTTGCGTTAGTTTTCCTTGAAGAGGAAAGGGTGATGCAGCAATAGTAGCGTAAGTATTTCCCTCGGTTTTTAAGAACCAAGGTATCAATCCAGTAGGAGGCTCCTCAAAAGTCCCACGCACCAACACAGACAAACAAAGAACTCGCAACCAACGCAAGAAAGGGGTTGTCAACCCCTTCACGGCCACTTGCGAAAGTGAGATCTGATAGATATAGTATCATAAGATAAATATATTTTTGGTATTTTATAATATAGATTGGAAAAGTAAAGATGCAAATAAAAGTAGATTGAAAGCTTATATGATAAAAGATAGACCCGGGTGCCATAGGTTTCACTAGTGGCTTCTCCCAAGATAGCATAAGTATTACGGTGGGTGAACAAATTATTGTCGAGCAATTGATAGAAAAGTGAATATTTATGAGATTACCTAGGTATGATCATGTATATAGGCATCACGTCCGTGACAAGTAGACCGACTCCTGCCTGCATCTACTACTATTACTCCACACATCAACCGCTATCCAGCATGCATCTAGAGTATTAAGTTCATAAGAACAGAGTAACACATTAAGAAAGATGACATGATGTAGAGGGATAAACTCAAGCAATATGATATAAACCCCATCTTTTTATCCTCGATGGCAACAATACAATATGGTGCCTTGCAACCCCTGCTGTCACTGGGTAAGATTCAACCCAAAGCTAAGCACTTCTCCCATGGCAAGAAAGATCAATCTAGTAGGCCAAACCAAACTGATATTCGAAGAGACTTGCAAAGATAACTCAATCATACATAAAAGAATTCAGAGGAGATTCAAATATTTCTCATAGATAAACTTGATCATAAACCCACAATTCATCGGATCTCGACAAACACACCGCAAAAAGAGTTACATCAAATAGATCTCCACAAGAGAGGGGGAGAACATGGTATTGAGATCCAAAAAGAGAGAAGAAGACATCTAGCTAATAACTATGGACCCGAAGGTCTGTGGTAAACTACTCACAACTCATCAGAGCGGCTATGGTGTTGATGTAGAAGCCCTTCATGGTTGATTCCCCCTCCGGCGGAGCACCGGCGAAGGCTCCAAGATGGGATCTCATGGATACATAAGGTTATTGTGGTGGAAATTGTTTTTTATTGGCTCCCTGGATGTTTTCGGGGTACGTGGGTATATATAGGAGGAAGAAGTATGTCGGTGGCCACCCGAGGGGCCCACGAGACAGGGGGCGCGCCTAGAGGGGGTGGTCATGCCCTCCTATCTCCTCGTCGCCTCGGCTGCTGCTTGGCTTGCACTCCAAGTCATCTGGATCACGTTCATTCCAAAAATCACGCTCCCGAAGGTTTCATTCCGTTTGGACACCGTTTGATATTCCTTTTCTTCAAAATACTGAAATAGGCAAAAAAAATAGCAATACGGGTTGGGCCTCCGGTTAGTAGGTTAGTCCCAAAAATGATATAAATGTGTAAAATAAAGCCCATAAACATCCAAAAGGGGTAATATAATAGCATGGAACAATCAAAAATTACAGATACGTTGGAGACGTATCAACTTTCCACGTGTTTTGCAGGTGTCCGATGGCTGTGCATCTATGGCGGGCTATGGTGGAGGTGTGGCGCATCCCAGACATTGAGTCGGTCCGCTACACCGGCACGGAATGGTTCCTGAACCTCATTGCAACTGTAATGAAGGGGACCGGCTTAGACTGTTGATGCTGTTATGGAGGTGCTGGTTTCTGCGTAATGAGATCGCACACGAGAAGTCGGCGCCGCCCGTGGAGGTATCTCGAAGATTTCTACAAAGCTATGTGAGTTCTTTGCTTGGTATTCAACAGTACCCGCAAGGCAATTGGGATAAAGGGAAGATGGTCATCCAGCAAGTAGGTGCTGAACAGCCCATACCGCATGTGAAAGTAGCTCCACGTCCTGTACGCAAGTGGAGCCCTCCACCGGCTAGCTGGACCAAGCTCAACGTCATCGGCTCATTCTCTCAAGAGGACGGGAGTGCAGGAGCAGGGATGGTGCTTCGCGACCATGATGGTTGACGGGTCGATTATCTTCTCCGTCTGCCGTTGCTTGTGGTCATGCCCGGACCCATTGCATGACGAGCTAGCTGGGTTGATGGAAGGCATTGCACTGTCAATCCAGCGGACGGAGCTGCCGGTCATTATGGAGTGCGACAGCTTACGAGCAGTCCAGTTGATCAATGCTACAGGCCAAGATCGTCCGCAATATGCCATGGTGGTCACGGAGGTGAAGAGACTCTTGGGTGAAAGGGAGTGTCGTGTTGTTCATATTTCTCGAGAGCAGAATAATGTAAGTCATGTGTTAGCAAACTTTGGGAGAACGGAGGCTCGCACTATGGTCTGGCTCCGTTCTAGCCCTGATAATATCCCTAGGTTGTGTAGGGTGGAACTCCTTTGCTCTTGAGTTATATAAACTCCTTTTAACCCCGCAAAAAAAACTGTATAATTATATCATGTTGGCCTAATATAACAAATACCATATAATATAAATCCAAAGTTTGGAGACGCAACTTTCACTTGTTTTGCATTACATGTATACAAGATCTTTGGTCCCAAAAATAGCATCTTTGCCCTCAAAAGAATCAACAACTCACCCAACCATCGAACCTGCATGCTATATGCATCGTTATGTTTGTAAGCGACATATGTCATAACTTTTGTGTAACACATTAAATTTTTAACCACATATTCTAGTGATCAAATGATGCATAACACCGCACAAAATTTTATTTTTTGCATCCTAAACAAATTTAGCAGCGTGTATGTTGAAACCAATGGCTGCTAAAGTAGTAACTAGCAGCGTGCCTTCCTCAGTACATGTTGCTAAGTGTATAATTATATTATGTTATTTTAATATAGCAAATCTGATATCATATAAGTCCAAATTTTGGAGATGCAACTTTCATTTTGTCTGCATTAGATGTATAACAAGATTTTTAGGTTTCAAAAATAGCAACCTTGCCCTCAAAAGAGTCGACGACCCACCCAACCATCGAACCACTACTAGGGAAAACCCTATACACAGAATTTTAGCTGCAGCACGGCTCAAAAAGGAGCGCTGCTGCTAATTAGCAGTAGCGCGGGTGTGGAAAACGCGCTACTGACAAGTGTTTAGCAGTAGCGCGCTCGGTGTAACACGCGCTGCTACAAATATCGACCAGCAGTGCCCAACAAACTCCATTTAGCAGCTGCACGGTGCCGCGAGCCGCGCTACTGCTATAGCTGTAGTAGTAGCGCGGTTTTTCTGAGGTCGCTGCTGCTAATTTTCAAATTGGGCACACTCTTGGTCCCGGTTAGCAGTAGCGCTTGTGCCGAAAGCGCGCTGCTGCTACTGTTGGGGAACGTAGCAGAAATTCAAAATTTTCTACGCATCACCAAGATCAATCTATGGAGTAATCTAGCAATGAGAGAAAGGGGAGTGCATCTACATACCCTTGTAGATCACTAAGCGGAAGCGTTCAAGTGAACGGAGTTGATGGAGTCGTACTCGTCGTGATCCAAATTACCGATGATCCGAGTGCCGAACGGACGGCACCTCCGCGTTCAACACACATGCAGCCCGGTGATGTCTCCCATGCCTTGATCCAGCAATGAGAGAGGGAGAGGTTGGGGAAGACTCCGTCCAGCAGCAGCACGACGGCATGGTGGTGGTGGAGGACCGTGGCAATCCTGCAGGGCTTCGCCAAGCACCGCAGGAGAGGAGGAGTACTTGGGAGAGGGGGGGGGCTGCGCCAGAACTTGGGTGCGGCTGCCCTCCCACCCCTCCACTATTTATAGGTGGGAAGAGAGGGGGTCGGCCCCCCTAGATCTCATCTAGGGTTGGGGGCGGCGGCCAAAGGGGGGAGGAGTGCCTCCCAAGTCAAGTGGAGGCCCTCCCCCTTAGGGTTTCCCCTCTCCCATGTGCATGGGCCTTGGGAGGGCTGGTGCCCCTGGCCCATTAAGTCTAGGCCACCCCCTTACAGCCCATGCTGCTGTATTGGACGTGGTGGAACATTTTCCGGACCTCCGGACCCCTCCAGAACCTTCTGGAAGCTTCCCGGTACAATACCGGAAAAACCCGAACTTTTCCCGGAACCCGAACAACAACTTTCCATATATAAATCTTTACCTCCGGACCATTCCGGAACTCCTCATGACGTCCGGGATCTCATCCGGGACTCCGAACAACATTCAGTAACCACATACAAACTTCCTTTATAACCCTAGCGTCATCAAACCTTAAGTGTGTAGACCCTACGGGTTCGGGAGACACGTAGACATGACCGAGACAACTCTCCGGCCAATAACCAACAGTGGGATCTGGATACCCATGTTGGCTCCCACATGTTCCACGATGATCTCATCGGATGAACCACGATGTCGAGGATTCAATCAATCTCGTATTCAATTCCCTTTGTCTAGCGGTATAGTACTTGCACGAGATTCGATCGTCGGTATCCCGATACCTTGCTGAATCTCGTTACCGGCAAGTCTCTTTACTCGTTCTGTAACACATCATACCATGATCAACCCCTTGGTCACATTGTTCACATTATGATGATGTCCTACCGAGTGGGCCTAGAGATACCTCTCCGTCACACGGAGTGACAAATCCCAGTCTCGATTCGTGCCAACCCAACAGACACTTTCGGAGATACCCGTAGTGTACTTTTATAGCCACCCAGTTACGTTGTGACGTTTGGTACACCCAAAGCATTCCTACGGTCTAAGGAAATCTCATGGTCTAAGGAAATGATACTTGACGTTAGAAAAGCTTTAGTATACGAACTACACGATCTTTGTGTTAGGCTTAGGATTGGGTCTTGTCCATCACATCATTCTCCTAATGATGTGATCTCGTTATCAACGACATCCAATGTCCATGGTCAGGAAACTGTAACCATCTATTGATCAACGAGCTAGTCAACTAGAGGCTTACTAGGGACATGGTGTTGTCTATGTATCCACACATGTATCTGAGTTTCCTATCAATACCATTATAGCATGGATAATAAGCAATTATCATGAACAAGGAAATATAATAATAACTAATTTATTATTGCCTCTAGGGCATATTTCCAACAGTCTCCCACTTGCACTAGAGTCAATAATCTAGTTCACATCGCCATGTGATTAACACTCACAGGTCACATCGCCATGTGACCAACATCCAAAGAGTTTACTAGTGTCTAAACTAGTTCACATCATCATGTGATTAAGAGTCAATGAGTTCTGGGGTTTGATCATGTTTTGCTTGTGAGAGAGGTTTTAGTCAACGGGTCTGCAACATTCAGATCTGTATGTAGTTCGCAAATCTCTAAGTCATATTGTAAATGCTGCTTCCACGCTCCACTTGGAGCTATTCCAAATGGTTGCTCCACTATACATATCCGTTTTGCTACTCAGAGTCACTCGGATAGGTGTTAAAGCTTGCATCGACGTAACCCTTTACGGCGAACTCTTTATCACCTCCATAATCGAGAAACATGTCGTTATTACTCCAAGGACAATTTTGACCGCTGTCTGGTGATCCCCTCCTTGATCACCTTTGTACCCTCTTGCCAGACATGTGGCAAGGCACACATCAGGTGCGGTACTCAGCATGGCATACCGTATAGAGCCTATGACAAAAGCATAGGGGACAACCTTCGTCCTTCCTCTTTCTTCTGCCGTGGTCGAGCTTTAAGTCTTAACTTCATACCTTACAACTCAGGCAAGAACTCCTTCTTTGACTGATCCATCTTGAACACCTTCAAGATCATGTCAAGGTGCATGCACATTTGAAAGTACCATTAAGCGTTTTTGATCTATCCTCATAGATCTTGATGCTCAATGTTCAAGCAGCTTAATCCAGGTTTTTCTATTGAAAAACACTTTTCAAATAACCCTATATGCTTTCCATAAATTCTACATCATTTCTGATCCACAATATGTCAACAACATATACTCATCAGAAATTCTATAGTGCTCCCACTCACTTCTTTGGAAATACAAATTTCTCATAAACTTTGTATAAACCCAAAATCTTTGATCATTCCATCAAAGCGTATATTCTGACTCTGAGATGCTTGCTCTGGTCCATGGAAGGATCGCTGGAGCTAGCATACCTTTTAGCATCCTTAGGATCGACAAAACCTTTCTGATTGTATCACATACAACCTTTCCTTACGAAAACTGGTAAGGAAACTCAATTTGACATCTATCTGCCAGATTTCATAAATGCAGCTAATGCTAACATGATTCCGACAGACTTAAGCATCGCTACGTATGAGAAAATCTCATCGTAGTCAACTCCTTGAACTTGTGAAAAACTCTTCACCACAAGTCGAGCTTCATAGACGGTGACATTACCGTCCATGTCCGTCTTCTTCTTAAAGATCCATTTATCTCAATGGCTTGCCGATCATCGGGCAAGTCCACCAAAGTCCATGCTTTGTTCTGATACATGGATCCTATCTCAGATTTCATGGCTTCTAACCATTTGTCAGAATATGGGCCCACCATCGCTTCTCCATAGCTCGTAGGTTCATTTTTGTCTAGCAACATGACCTTCAAGACAGGATTACTGTACCACTCTGAAGTAGTACGCATCCTTGTCACCCTACGAGGTACGGTAGTGACTTGATCCAAAACTTCATGATCACTATCATAAGCTTCTACTTCAATTGGTGTAGGCGCTACAGGAACAACTTCCTGTGCCCTGCCACACACTAGTTGAAGTGATGGTTCAATAACCTCATCAAATCGCCACCATCCTCCCACTCAATTTTCAAGACAAAGTTTTCCTCGAGAAAGGACCCGATTCAAGAAATAATCCCTATTGCTTTTGGATCTGAATTAGGAGGTATACCCAACTGTTTTCGGTGTCCTATGAAGATGCATTTTATCCGCTTTGGGTTCGAGCTTATCAACCTGAAACTTTTTCACATAAGCGTCGCAACCCCAAACTTTTAAGAAACGACAGCTTAGGTTTCTCCAAACCATAGTTCATACGGTGTCGTCTCAACGGAGTTACGTGGTGCCCTATTTAAAGTGAATGTGGTTGTCTCTAATGCCTAACCCATGAACGATAGTGGTAATTCGATAAGATACATCATGGTACGCACCATATCCAATAGGGTGCAACTATGATGTTCGGACACACCATCACACTATGGTGTTCCAGACGGTATTAATTGTGAAACAATTTCCATGATGTCTTAATTGCATGCCAAAGCTCGTAACTCATATACTCATCTCTATGATCATATCATAGACATTTTATCCTCTTGTCACGATGATCTTCAACTTCACTCTGAAATTACTTGAACCATTCAATAATTCAGACTTGTGTTTCATCAAGTAAATATACTCAGTATCTACTCAAATCATCCGTGAAGTAAGAACATAACGATATCCACTGCGTGCCTCAGCACTCATTGGACTGCACACATCAAAATGTATTACTTCCAACAAGTTGCTTTCTTGTTCCATTTTACTGAAAACGAGGCTTTCAGTCATCTTGCCCATGTGGTATGATTTGCATGTCTCAAGTGATTCAAAATCAAGTGAGTCCAAATGGTCCATTTGCATGGAGTTTCTTCATGCATATACACCAATAGACATGGTTCGCATGTCTCAAACTTTTCAAAAACGAGTGAGTCCAAAGATCCATCAACATGGAGCTTCTTCATGCGTTTTATACCAATATGACTTGCATGGCAGTGCCACAAGTAGATGGTACTATCATTACTATCTTATATATTTTGGCATGAACATGTGTGTCACTATGATCGAGATTCAATAAACCATTCATTTTAGGTGCAAGACCATTGAAGGTATTATTCAAACAAACAGAGTGACCATTATTCTCCTTAAATGAATAACCGTATTGCGATAGACATAATCCAATCATGTCTATGCTCAACGCAAACACCAAATAACAATTATTTAGGTTTAACACCAATCTCGATGGTAGAGGGAGCGTGTGATGCTTGATCACATCAAGCTTGGAAAAACTTCCAACACATATTGTCAGCTCACCTTTAGCTAGTCTCCGTTTACTCCGCAGCCTTTTATTTCGAGTTACTAACACTTAGCAACTTAACTGGTATCTAATACCCTGGTGCTACTAGGAGTACTAGTAAAGTACACATTAACATAATGTATATCCAATATACTTCTATCGACCTTGCCAGCCTTCTCATCTACCAAGTATCTAGGGTAATTCTGCTTCAGTGGTTGTTCCCCTTATTACAGAAGCACTTAGTCTCGGGTTTGGGTTCAACCTTGGGTTTCTTCACTAGAGCAGCAGCTGATTTGCCGTTTCATGAAGTATCCCTTCTTGCCCTTGCCCTTCTTGAAACTAGTGGTTTCACCAACCATCAACAATTTATGCTCCTTCTTGATTTCTACTTTCGCGGTGTCAAACATCGCGAATATCTCAAGGACCATCATATCTATCCCTGATATGTTATAGTTCATCACGAAGCTCTAGCAGCTTGGTGGCAATGACTTTGGAGAAACATCACTATCTCATCTGGAAGATCAACTCCCACTCGATTCAAGTGATTGTTGTACTCAGACAATCTGAGCACAACCTCAACGATTGAGCTTTTCTCCCTTAGTTTGTAGGCTAAGAAAATCGTCGGAGGTCTTATACCTCTTGACGTGGGCACGAGCCTGAAATCCCAATTTCAGCCCTCGAAACATCTCATATGTTCCGCGACGTTTCGAAATCGTCTTCGGTGCCTCAACTCTAAACCGTTTAACATTACTGAACTATCACGTAGTTATCAAAACGTGTATTTCAGATGTTCGCAACATCCACAGACGACGTTCGAGGTTCAGCACACCGAGCGGTGCATTAAGGACATAAGCCTTCCACGAAGCAATGAGGACAATCCTCAGTTTACGGACCTAGTCCGCATAATTGCTACTATCAACTTTCAACTAAATTTTCTCTAGGAACATATCTAAACAGTAGAACTGAAGCGCGAGCTATGACATAATTTGCAAAAACCTTTTGACTATGTTCAGGATAATTGAGTTCATCTTATGAACTCCCACTCAGATAGACATCCCTCTAGTCATCTAAGTGATTACATGATCCGAGTCAACTAGGCTGTGTCCGATCATCACGTGAGACGGACTAGTCAACGTCGGTGAACATCTTCATGTTAATCGTATCTTCTATACGACTCATGCTCGACCTTTCGGTCTTCCGTGTTCCGAGGCCATGTCTGTACATGCTAGGCTCATCAAGTCAACCTAAGTGTATTGCGTGTGTAAATCTGGCTTACACCCGTTGTATTCGAACGTTAGAATCTATCACACCCGATCATCATGTGGTGCTTCGAAACAACGAACCTTCGCAACGGGCACAATTAGGGGAAACACTTTTCTTGAAATTATTGCGAGGGATCATCTTATTTAAGCTACCGTCGTTCTAACCAAATAAGATGTAAAACATGATAAACATCACATGCAATCAAATAGTGACATGATATGGCCAATATCATTTTGCTCCTTTTGATCTCCATCTTTGGGGCTCCATGATCATCATCGTCACCAGCATGACACCATGATCTCCATCATCGTGTCTCCATGAAGCTGTATCACCAACTATTACTTCTACTACTATGGCTAACGGTTTAGCAATAAAGTAAAGTAATTACATGGCGTTGTTCAATGACATGCAGGTCATACAATAAATTAAGACAACTCCTATGGCTCCTGCCGGTTGTCATACTCATCGACATGCAAGTCGTGATTCCTATTACAAGAACATGATCAATCTCATACATCACATATCATTCATCACATTCTTTTTGGCCATATCACATCACATAGCATACCCTGCAAAAACAAGTTAGACGTCCTCTAATTGTTGTTTGCATGTTTTACGTGGCTGCTATGGGTTTCTAGCAAGAACGTTTCTTACCTACGCAAAAACCACAACGTGATATGTCAATTGCTATTTACCCTTCATAAGGACCCTTTTCATCGAAACCTATCCGACTAAAGTGGGAGAGACTGGAACCCACTAGCCACCTTATGCAACTAGTGCATGTCAGTCGGTGGAACCTGTCTCACGTAAGTGTACGTGTAAGGTCGGTCCGGGCCGCTTCATCCCACAATACCCTCGAAACAAGATTGGACTGGTAACGGTAAGCATATTGAACAAAGTCAACGCCCACAACAACTTGTGTTCTACTCGTGCATAGAAACTACGCATAGACCTAGCTCATGATGCCACTGTTGGGGAACGTACCAGAAATTCAAAATTTTCTACGCATCACCAAGATCAATCTATGGAGTAATCTAGCAACGAGGGAAAGGGGAGTGCATCTACATACCCTTGTAGATCACTAAGCAGAAGCTTTTAAGTGAACGGGGTTGATGGAGTCGTACTCGTCGTCATCCAAATCACCGATGATCTGAGTGTCGAACGGACGGCACCTCCGCGTTCAACACACATGCAGCCCGGTGACGTCTCCCATGCCTTGATCCAGCAAGGAGAGAGGGAGAGGTTGGGGAAGACTCCGTCCAGTAGAAGCACGACGGCGTGGTGGTGGTGGAGGAGCGTCGCAATCCTGCAGGGCTTCGCCAAGCACCGCAGGAGAGGAGGAGTACTTGGGAGAGGGGGAGGGCTGCGCCAGAACTTGGGTGCGGCTGCCCTCCCACCCATCCACTATTTATAGGTGGGAAGAGAGGGGTACGGCCCCCCTAGATCTCATCTAGGGTTGGGGGCGGCGGCCAAAGGGGGGACGAGTGCCTCCCAAGTCAAGTGGAGGCCCTCCCCCTTAGGGTTTCCCCTCTCCCATGTGCATGGGCCTTGGGAGGGCTGGTGCCCCTGGCCCATTAAGGCTAGGCCACCCCCTTACAGCCCATGCTGCTGTATTGGACGTGGTGGAACATTTTCCGGACCTCCGGACCCCTCCAGAACCTTCTGGAAGCTTCCCGGTACAATACCGGAAAAACCCGAACTTTTCCCGGAACCCGAACAACAACTTTCCATATATAAATCTTTACCTCCGGACCATTCCGGAACTCCTCATGACGTCCGGGATCTCATCCGGGACTCCGAACAACATGCAGTAACCTCATACAAACTTCCTTTATAACCCTAGCGTCATCAAACCTTAAGTGTGTAGACCCTACGGGTTCGGGAGACACGTAGACATGACCGAGACAACTCTCCGGCCAATAACCAACAGTGGGATCTGGATACCCATGTTGGCTCCCACATGTTCCACGATGATCTCATCGGATGAACCACGATGTCGAGGATTCAATCAATCTCGTATTCAATTCCCTTTGTCTAGCAGTATAGTACTTGCACGAGATTCGATCGTCGGTATCCCGATACCTTGCTGAATCTCGTTACCGGCAAGTCTCTTTACTTGTTCCGTAACACATCATACCGTGATCAACCCCTTGGTCACATTGTTCACATTATGATGATGTCCTACCGAGTGGGCCTAGAGATACCTCTCCGTCACACGGAGTGACAAATCCCAGTCTCGATTCGTGCCAACCCAACAGACACTTTCAGAGATACCCGTAGTGTACTTTTATAGCCACCCAGTTACGTTGTGACGTTTGGTACACCCGAAGCATTCCTACGGTATCCGGGAGTTGCACAATCTCATGGTCTAAGGAAATGATACTTGACATTAGAAAAGCTTTAGTATACGAACTACACGATCTTTGTGTTAGGCTTAGGATTGGGTCTTGTCCATCACATCATTCTCCTAATGATGTGATCCCGTTATCAACGACATCCAATGTCCATGGTCAGGAAACCGTAACCATCTATTGATCAACGAGCTAGTCAACTAGAGGCTTACTAGGGACATGGTGTTGTCTATGTATCCACACATGTATCTGAGTTTCCTATCAATACCATTATAGCATGGATAATAAGCAATTATCATGAACAAGGAAATATAATAATAACTAATTTATTATTGCCTCTAGGGCATATTTCCAACAGTCTCCCACTTGCACTAGAGTCAATAATCTAGTTCACATCGCCATGTGATTAACACTCACAGGTCACATCGCCATGTGACCAACATCCAAAGAGTTTACTAGTGTCTAAACTAGTTCACATCATCATGTGATTAAGACTCAATGAGTTCTGGGGTTTGATCATGTTTTGCTTGTGAGAGAGGTTTTAGTCAACGGGTCTGCAACATTCAGATCTGTATGTAGTTCGCAAATCTCTAAGTCATATTGTAAATGCTGCTTCCACGCTCCACTTGGAGCTATTCCAAATGGTTGCTCCACTATACATATCCGTTTTGCTACTCAGAGTCACTCGGATAGGTGTTAAAGCTTGCATCAACGTAACCCTTTACGGCGAACTCTT
This sequence comes from Triticum aestivum, assembly GCF_018294505.1. Lineage (NCBI taxonomy): Eukaryota > Viridiplantae > Streptophyta > Magnoliopsida > Poales > Poaceae > Triticum > Triticum aestivum. The sequence continues at coordinate 56,619,867 of NC_057801.1, read as the reverse complement.
TATCACCTCCATAATCGAGAAACATGTCGTTATTACTCCAAGGACAATTTTGACCGCTGTCTGGTGATCCCCTCCTTGATCACCTTTGTACCCTCTTGCCAGATATGTGGCAAGGCACACATCAGGTGCGGTACTCAGCATGGCATACCGTATAGAGCCTATGACAAAAGCATAGGGGACAACCTTCGTCCTTCCTCTTTCTTCTGCCGTGGTCGAGCTTTAAGTCTTAACTTCATACCTTACAACTCAGGCAAGAACTCCTTCTTTGACTGATCCATCTTGAACACCTTCAAGATCATGTCAAGGTGCATGCTCCTTTGAAAGTACCATTAAGCGTTTTTGATCTATCCTCATAGATCTTGATGCTCAATGTTCAAGCAGCTTAATCCAGGTTTTTCTATTGAAAAACACTTTTCAAATAACCCTATATGCTTTCCATAAATTCTACATCATTTCTGATCCACAATATGTCAACAACATATACTCATCAGAAATTCTATAGTGCTCCCACTCACTTCTTTGGAAATACAAATTTCTCATAAACTTTGTATAAACCCAAAATCTTTGATCATTCCATCAAAGCGCATATTCTGACTCTGAGATGCTTGCTCTGGTCCATGGAAGGATCGCTGGAGCTAGCATACCTTTTAGCATCCTTAGGATCGACAAAACCTTTCTGATTGTATCACATACAACCTTTCCTTACGAAAACTGGTAAGGAAACTCATTTTGACGTCTATCTGCCAGATTTCATAAATGCAGCTAATGCTAACATGATTCCGACAGACTTAAGCATCGCTACGTATGAGAAAGTCTCATCGTAGTAAACTCCTTGAACTTGTGAAAAACTCTTCACCACAAGTCGAGCTTCATAGACGGTGACATTACCGTCCATGTCCGTCTTCTTCTTAAAGATCCATTTATCTCAATGGCTTGCCGATCATCGGGCAAGTCCACCAAAGTCCATGCTTTGTTCTGATACATGGATCCTATCTCAGATTTCATGGCTTCTAACCATTTGTCAGAATATGGGCCCACCATCGCTTCTCCATAGCTCGTAGGTTCATTTTTGTCTAGCAACATGACCTTCAAGACAGGATTACTGTACCAATCTGAAGTAGTACGCATCCTTGTCACCCTACGAGGTACGGTAGTGACTTGATCCAAAACTTCATGATCACTATCATAAGCTTCTACTTCAATTGGTGTAGGCGCTACAAGAACAACTTCCTGTGCCCTGCCACACACTAGTTGAAGTGATGGTTGAATAACCTCATCAAATCGCCACCATCCTCCCACTCAATTTTCAAGACAAAGTTTTCCTCGAGAAAGGACCCGATTCAAGAAATAATCCCTATTGCTTTTGGATCTGAATTAGGAGGTATACCCAACTGTTTTCGGTGTCCTATGAAGATGCATTTTATCCGCTTTGGGTTCGAGCTTATTAACCTGAAACTTTTTCACATAAGCGTCGCAACCCCAAACTTTTAAGAAACGACAGCTTAGGTTTCTCCAAACCATAGTTCATACGGTGTCGTCTCAACGGAGTTACGTGGTGCCCTATTTAAAGTGAATGTGGTTGTCTCTAATGCCTAACCCGTGAACGATAGTGGTAATTCGATAAGATACATCATGGTACGCACCATATCCAATAGGGTGCAACTATGATGTTCGGACACACCATCACACTATGGTGTTCCAGGCGGTATTAATTGTGAAACAATTTCCATGATGTCTTAATTGCATGCCAAAGCTCGTAACTCATATACTCATCTCTATGATCATATCATAGACATTTTATCCTCTTGTCACGATGATCTTCAACTTCACTCTGAAATTACTTGAACCATTCAATAATTCAGACTTGTGTTTCATCAAGTAAATATACTCAGTATCTACTCAAATCATCCGTGAAGTAAGAACATAACGATATCCACTGCGTGCCTCAGCACTCATTGGACTGCACACATCAAAATGTATTACTTCCAACAAGTTGCTTTCTTGTTCCATTTTACTGAAAACGAGGCTTTCAGTCATCTTGCCCATGTGGTATGATTTGCATGTCTCAAGTGATTCAAAATCAAGTGAGTCCAAACGGTCCATTTGCATGGAGTTTCTTCATGCATATACACCAATAGACATGGTTCGCATGTCTCAAACTTTTCAAAAATGAGTGAGTCCAAAGATCCATCAACATGGAGCTTCTTCATGCGTTTTATACCAATATGACTTGCATGGCAGTGCCACAAGTAGATGGTACTATCATTACTATCTTATATATTTTGGCATGAACATGTGTATCACTATGATCGAGATTCAATAAACCATTCATTTTAGGTGCAAGACCATTGAAGGTATTATTCAAACAAACAGAGTGACCATTATTCTCCTTAAATGAATAACTGTATTGCGATAGACATAATCCAATCATGTCTATGCTCAACGCAAACACCAAATAACAATTATTTAGGTTTAACACCAATCTCGATGGTAGAGGGAGCGTGTGATGCTTGATCACATCAAGCTTGGAAAAACTTCCAACACATATTGTCAGCTCACCTTTAGCTAGTCTCCGTTTACTCCGCAGCCTTTTATTTATAGTTACTAACACTTAGCAACTTAACTGGTATCTAATACCCTGGTGCTACTAGGAGTACTAGTAAAGTACACATTAACATAATGTATATCCAATATACTTCTATCGACCTTGCCAGCCTTCTCATCTACCAAGTATCTAGGGTAATTCTGCTTCAGTGGTTGTTCCCCTTATTACAGAAGCACTTAGTCTCGGGTTTGGGTTCAACCTTGGGTTTCTTCACTAGAGCAGCAGCTGATTTGCCATTTCATGAAGTATCCCTTCTTGCCCTTGCCCTTCTTGAAACTAGTGGTTTCACCAACCATCAACAATTTATGCTCCTTCTTGATTTCTACTTTCGCGGTGTCAAACATCGCGAATATCTCAAGGACCATCATATCTATCCCTGATATGTTATAGTTCGTCACGAAGCTCTAGCAGCTTGGTGGCAATGACTTTGGAGAAACATCACTATCTCATCTGGAAGATCAACTACCACTCGATTCAAGTGATTGTTGTACTCAGACAATCTAAGCACAACCTCAACGATTGAGCTTTTCTCCCTTAGTTTGTAGGCTAAGAAAATCATCGGAGGTCTTATACCTCTTGACGTGGGCACGAGCCTGAAATCCCAATTTCAGCCCTCGAAACATCTCATATGTTCCGCGACGTTTCGAAATCGTCTTCGGTGCCTCAACTCTAAACCGTTTAACATTACTGAACTATCACGTAGTTATCAAAACGTGTATTTCAGATGTTCGCAACATCCACAGACGACGTTCGAGGTTCAGCACACCGAGCGGTGCATTAAGGACATAAGCCTTCCACGAAGCAATGAGGACAATCCTCAGTTTACGGACCTAGTCCGCATAATTGCTACTATCAACTTTCAACTAAATTTTCTCTAGGAACATATCTAAACAGTAGAACTGAAGCGCGAGCTATGACATAATTTGCAAAAACCTTTTGACTATGTTCAGGATAATTGAGTTCATCTTATGAACTCCCACTCAGATAGACATCCCTCTAGTCATCTAAGTGATTACATGATCCGAGTCAACTAGGCTGTGTCCGATCATCACGTGAGACGGACTAGTCAACGTCGGTGAACATCTTCATGTTAATCGTATCTTCTATACGACTCATGCTCGACCTTTCGGTCTTCCGTGTTCCGAGGCCATGTCTGTACATGCTAGGCTCATCAAGTCAACCTAAGTGTATTGCGTGTGTAAATCTGGCTTACACCCGTTGTATTCGAACGTTAGAATCTATCACACCCGATCATCATGTGGTGCTTCGAAACAACGAACCTTCGCAACGGGCACAATTAGGGGAAACACTTTTCTTGAAATTATTGCGAGGGATCATCTTATTTAAGCTACCGTCGTTCTAACCAAATAAGATGTAAAACATGATAAACATCACATGCAATCAAATAGTGACATGATATGGCCAATATCATTTTGCTCCTTTTGATCTCCATCTTTGGGGCTCCATGATCATCATCGTCACCAGCATGACACCATGATCTCCATCATCGTGTCTCCATGAAGCTGTATCACCAACTATTACTTCTACTACTATGGCTAACGGTTTAGCAATAAAGTAAAGTAATTACATGGCGTTGTTCAATGACATGCAGGTCATACAATAAATTAAGACAACTCCTATGGCTCCTGCCGGTTGTCATACTCATCGACATGCAAGTCGTGATTCCTATTACAAGAACATGATCAATCTCATACATCACATATCATTCATCACATTCTTTTTGGCCATATCACATCACATAGCATACCCTGCAAAAACAAGTTAGACGTCCTCTAATTGTTGTTTGCATGTTTTACGTGGCTGCTATGGGTTTCTAGCAAGAACGTTTCTTACCTACGCAAAAACCACAACGTGATATGTCAATTGCTATTTACCCTTCATAAGGACCCTTTTCATCGAAACCTATCCGACTAAAGTGGGAGAGACTGGAACCCACTAGCCACCTTATGCAACTAGTGCATGTCAGTCGGTGGAACCTGTCTCACGTAAGTGTACGTGTAAGGTCGGTCCGGGCCGCTTCATCCCACAATACCCTCGAAACAAGATTGGACTGGTAACGGTAAGCATATTGAACAAAGTCAACGCCCACAACAACTTGTGTTCTACTCGTGCATAGAAACTACGCATAGACCTAGCTCATGATGCCACTGTTGGGGAACGTACCAGAAATTCAAAATTTTCTACGCATCACCAAGATCAATCTATGGAGTAATCTAGCAACGAGGGAAAGGGGAGTGCATCTACATACCCTTGTAGATCACTAAGCAGAAGCTTTTAAGTGAACGGGGTTGATGGAGTCGTACTCGTCGTCATCCAAATCACCGATGATCTGAGTGCCGAACGGACGGCACCTCCGCGTTCAACACACATGCAGCCCGGTGACGTCTCCCATGCCTTGATCCAGCAAGGAGAGAGGGAGAGGTTGGGGAAGACTCCGTCCAGTAGCAGCACGACGGCGTGGTGGTGGTGGAGGAGCGTCGCAATCCTGCAGGGCTTCGCCAAGCACCGCAGGAGAGGAGGAGTACTTGGGAGAGGGGGAGGGCTGCGCCAGAACTTGGGTGCGGCTGCCCTCCCACCCATCCACTATTTATAGGTGGGAAGAGAGGGGGACGGCCCCCCTAGATCTCATCTAGGGTTGGGGGCGGCGGCCAAAGGGGGGACGAGTGCCTCCCAAGTCAAGTGGAGGCCCTCCCCCTTAGGGTTTCCCCTCTCCCATGCGCATGGGCCTTGGGGGGCCGGTGCCCCTGGCCCAATAAGGCTAGGCCGCCCCCTTACAGCCCATGCTGCTGTATTGGACGTGGTGGAACATTTTCCGGACCTCCGGACCCCTCCGGAACCTTCTGGAAGCTTCCCGGTACAATACCGGAAAAACCCGAACTTTTCCCGGAACCCGAACAACAACTTTCGATATATAAATCTTTACCTCTGGACCATTCCGGAACTCCTCGTGATGCCGGGTTCTCATCCGGGACTCCGAACAACATTCGGTAACCACATACAAACTTCCTTTATAACCCTAGCGTCATCGAACCTTAAGTGTGTAGAGCCTACGGGTTCGGAGACACGTAGACATGACCGAGACAACTCTCCGGCCAATAACCAACAGCAGGATCTGGATACCCATGTTGGCTCCCACATGTTCTACGATGATCTCATTGGATGAACCACGATGTCGAGGATTCAATCAATCCCGTATTCAATTCCCTTTGTCTAGAGGTATAGTACTTGCCCGAGATTCGATCGTCGGTATCCCGATACCTTGCTCAATCTCGTTACCGGCAAGTCTCTTTACTCGTTCCGTAACACATCATCCCGTAATCAACCCCTTGGTCACATTGTGCATATTATGATGATGTCCTACCGAGTGGGCCCAGAGATACCTCTCCATCACACGGAGTGACAAATCCCAGTCTCGATTCGTGCCAACCCAACAGACACTTTCGAAGATACCCGTAGTGTACCTTTATAGCCTCCCAGTTACGTTGTGACGTTTGGTACTCCCAAAGCATTCCTAAGGTATCCGGGAGTTGCACAATCTCATGGTCTAAGGAAATGATACTTGACATTAGAAAAGCTTTAGCATACGAACTACACGATCTTTGTGCTAGGCTTAGGATTGGGTCTTGTCCATCACATCATTCTCCTAATGATGTGATCCCGTTATCAACGACATCGAATGTCCATGGTCAGGAAACCGTAACCATCTGTTGATCAACGAGCTAATCAACTAGAGGCTTACTAGGGACATGGTGTTGTCTATGTATCCACACATGTATCTGAGTTTCCTATCAATACAATTATAGCATGGATAATAAACGATTATCATGAACAAGGAAATATAATAATAAATAATTTATTATTGCCTCTAGGGCATATTTCCAACAGCTACTTTCTTAGCAGCAGCATGTTTTACGTCCCTCGCTACTGCAAATCCGCACCAACCCACCACCTTTTCCCCACCCGTCCTCCCCCCCCCTCCTCTCTTCCCTTTCCCCTACCTCCCACATCCTCCCACTCTCACTCTTCTACTTCCTTAGTACTTCTCCCCATTACTCTCCCTCTTCTACCTACCTTTCTCTCTCTTCATTACTCCTACCTAACTACACCACCTCCATTAATGCATCTGCTTTCTCTTTTTCCTTCCCCCTCCAATAGTTGAACTTGTCTCCTCCAAAATTAGGTAGCTAGGTAGATGTAGCATTTAGTTAAGTGACCTATTTGCCCCCTAACTAGATCTATCTTTGTCAAGAAGAGCTTTGTGCACTTTTGATCTCCCTACATCATCATCTCCACCGTGTGCTTGACTCGAGATAGAGGTGATTAAAATAACATGCTTTTGCAAAATGGGAATATGTTTATGTGTGTGTGATATGTTTGTGGAAATTGTGTGTGTGGCATGAGTTGATGCCAAATTGTGCTTTTGAGTTGCCTATGTTTTGCCGAAATGTCGATTTATTTCCGTTTCGGCGAATTCCAGGCAAACTCTAGATCTATATATGTCCTATTTTTAAGGAAGGTCATGCCGAATTTTTGTATGACTTTGATGCATGCATGCATTTTTATAATCAGTTTGTTTATTATTACCGTGCAGAGTTGACGATGGTCATTGGAATGATGGTGGACAGGTGGTTGCGGTCGGCGGTACAGGACATGAAAGAAAATAACCGGACAGAGGTTTTATGTCCGTGTCGAAAATGCAAAGGAATAGTTTGGCTCGACCCCCATGACGATGGTCGTCTCGATGCGCACCTGCTCATGACTGGTTTCATGGATGGCTATACTCGGTGGATAATTGAAGATGAGGATGACGATGTTGAGGATGCCGACGGGGTAGGCAATGATGACACGGGGCAAGATGAAGAGATGATCGATAATGGTGGCGGGGAAGAGGCCTGACATGGCGGCGGAGAAGGGGCCGGACATGGCGGCGGAGAAGGGGCTGAACATGGCGGCGGAGAGAATGACATGGACTCCACGCAGCAGAGTTCGTCGGTACTAAGTTCAATCGTGCGGGACCCTCATGTTCAAGCATTGCTTCGCAAGGAGACGAGTACTAAGAGAGCTGCTTCTAGAGAGGAGGCTAAGCTGGAGCAACTGGTGGTAGACTCGAACACTCCATTGTATGATGGTTGCAATCCTAAGGTGACCCACTTGAGTTTCACGCTCCAACTCCTGAAGACGAAGGCTAAAAACAAATGGACCGACACTAGCCTCGATGAGCATCTCAAGTACCTAAAGGATATTCTTCCCGCAGGTAATCTATGTCCTAGTAGTTTTGATGAGGCCAAGAAGATCGTGTGCCCTCTTGATCTGCCACACGTTAGATACCATGCACTCATCAACGATTGCATAATTTATCGAAAGGAGCACGCGGAAAAAACAAGCTGTCCGATGTGCAATGCTTCTCGATACAAGAAGGCCGGGAAGAAATGTACCCAGGAAGTTGTATGGTACTTACCGATCACTCCCCGTCTCCAGAGGTATTTTGTAGCTCCCAAGGAAGCAAAGCTAATGCGCTGGCACGCGGAGAGGAAGAAGCCCGATGATGGAGATGATCCAAAGCTGAGACACGTCAAGGATGGAAGCGAGTGGAGAGCGTTGAACAGCTTCTATCGGTATTTTGAATGTGATGCAAGGAACATCGTGCTCGGCGCATGTACCGATGGCATGAATCCGTTTGGCAACCAGAACACCAACCATAGCACATGGCCCATGTTTGTATGGATGTACAACCTCCCCCCTGGTTGTGCATGAAATCGAAGTACATTCACATGAGCATGCTTATTCAAGGGCCGAAACAACCAGGAAATAATATTAATTTGTATCTGGGGCTACTTCAAGAGGAGTTAGACACGTTATGGAAAACACCGGCCAAGGCATGGGACGCCAACAAAGGCGAGTATTTCAACATGAGAGTCGCGCTGATCACGACAGTGCAGGACTATCTCGGTTATGGATATGTGGCAGGCTAGGTGCGCCATGGATATTGCGGATGCACACGGTGCATGGATGATACGACGTCTCAGTAGCTAACGTCAAGGAAAGATGGCGGGTCTGGGAAAATCGTGTACATGGGGCATCGAAGATTGCTCGAACAGGACGACCCGTGGAGAAACCGTGGAGATCTATTCAATGGTCACGCTGAGCATCGAGGACCTCCACGTAAGCGGACCGGTGCCTAAATCGATGAGCTGTTGAAAAACTGGAAGGAGTGCCCCGCGTCGGGAAAGACGATGAGAAAGGCGCCGGAGCCGCTGCTGAAGGTATGGAAGACGAGGTCTGTGTTCTGGGACTTGGAGTACTGGCACAAACTCGATACACCTCATTGCCTTGATCAAATGCATATTTGTAAGAATGTCCTTGCCTACTCGCAACACTGATGAACATGCCGGATAATACCAAGGATGGGCCGAAGGCAAGAAAAGACTTGCAAGATTTGAAAATCAGGGAAGATCTGCACATGCCGCCCCATAAAATGTCAGATGAGACAGAGATGGAGATAGAGGCATGGGAGAAGAAGGGCAAGAAAATAAAGAAAGAGGATTATTGCCCCCCCTTCTTGCTTCACCATAAGTCAGGCTGAGATCGATCAATTCTTTAAGTGCCTTACCGGAGTCAAAGTTACTTCCGATTACTGTGGCAAGATAAGCAGATATCTAGACACGGACAAGAAAAGGTTCAGCGGGATGAAGTCCCATGACTGTCATGTGATGATGACGCAGATACTACCTGTTGCCCTTAGAGGGATAATGGACAAGCACGTCCGTGACACGCTTATTGGTCTCTGCAACTTTTTCGATGTCATCTCTCGAAAGTCGATCAGTGTGAAGCAGCTCCGAAGGCTACAGGAAGAGATCGTTGTGATACTGAATGAGCTTGAGATGTACTTCCCGCCCGCGTTCTTTGATGTGATGGTGCATCTGTGTGTCCATATTGTGGATGACATAATAGACCTGGGGCCGTCATTCCTGCACAACATGATGCCGTTTGAGAGGATGAATGGGATCATCAAAGGATTCGTTCGTAACATGTCCCGTCCGGATGGAAGCATCGTCCAGGGCTATGTGACACAAGAGTGCATCTCTTTCTGTGAGAATTTTCTATATGGGCAGACCAGCTGCCTGGTGTTAGTGTTGGTTTGCCCGTTAACAAGCACGATGGGAGGCTCGAAGGATAAGGTCACTGCAACGGTCGCAGGGAACTGCACGTGGCATACTCAGATCGACGCAGCGACTTTGACAGAGCAAACTTGGTAGTGCTACAACACCTAGACGAGGTAGATCCTTTCATGGCACTGCACAAAGAAATTATCGCAAAGAAGTATCGTGACCTTAGGGTATGCAGGACGGACGCCGAAGTTACTAGAGAGCACAACTCCACTTTCCTACATTGGTTCAAAGAGCATATTATTGCTAATCCCCCGGAGGAGGGCTCTAAGGACGGATTGCTCATATACGCCTTAGCACATGGCCCCTCGCCCAACCTCATAACCTATCAGGAATATGATATCAACGGATACACGTTCTACACGGAGGCCAAAGATATGGACAGTGATGATTAGAACTCAGGGGCGACGATGGAATGCATGACCGGCAGCAACAACGGCTCAACTGAACGATTTTATGGAAGGGGGAGGAGATCTGGGAGCTTGACTACTCTGGACTGCACAACACGATGATGTTCCGTGTCAGATGGGCTAAGAATGTCGAAAGAGAAAACTGGATTTTCACTACCATGACTATACCCGACGCCAAGAGCGCTACCGTGAACGCTATCGCCAAAAACGAGCCATGGGTACACGCTAAGCACGTGACACAATGCTTCTGCATAACCGACCCATGCAATCCCAGTCATGTTGTCGTGAGGAGAGGCAAAAGGAACATCATTGGAATGGATGGAGTCGCCACCGAGGAAGACTATGATCAGTACGGCAACCCAATGAGGGAAGATGATGATGATGATGAAGTATACGTCAAAAGAAGAATCAATACTACATTACCTAAGAAAAATCGTACTCCATGGAAAAGGCAAAGTCACAATGAGGGGCTCAATTATTCTTCGACGAACAAGAAGGGAAAGAAGCTGACTCAAAAACGAAAACGTCAGCGCTGAGCAACCGTATGTTATCGGTCAAATGATGTAATATATATATATATATATATATATGTTCCTATTTTGTATACACACTTAGCCATTATTATGCATGGGTCCAATGATGTAATATATATGTTCCTATTTTGTATACATATTTAACCGTCAAATGATGCAATATATATCGCCTTCCCTTCCTTCACTACTCTAGGGAAATAAAAGTGGGAGAAAATAAAGGAAAAGAAAAAGGAAAACTGGCAGTAGCGATTTCCTTATAAAACCGCTACAGTCAAGCTAGCAGTAGCGATTTCCTTATAAAACCGGTACAACTAGTTAAGGTAGTAGCAGCGCGTTTGGTCTAAACCGCTACAGCTAGTGAAGGTAGTAGCAGCATGTTTTGTCTAAACGCGCTACTGCTATGTCCACTTAACCCAAAATTCTCACTCTCCCTGCTTCATCCCGCCTCTTTTCCCCCCCAAATCCCCACTCTCTCTTCCCCCGTCGCACCGCCGTGCCCCGGCGCGCTCGCCCCCAACCCGTCGGCCCTCGCCTCCCTCCTCTGCTTCCTCCCCTCCCAACCTCGGCCGTCGTCGGGCCTGCCTCCCCGCCCCTGCACCCTCTAAACACCCCCCCTCTCTCTGCTAGCTAGGGTTCTTCGGTTAATTTACGTAGGTTTTAGTTAGGGTCGTAGGTTAATTAGGTTGTCTATTTAGTTATGAATTTCGCTAGGTTTTAAAATAGGACAGAAATTTAGGGTTAAGCAATTGTAGTAAAAATAAAAGGCAGCATTTAAGCAATTGTCCAAATCAACATCCCTTGTTAAAGCAAATTTAGGTAGGCTAAATTTATATGCAAATTTGAACTGGACATGTGATATGTGGATATGTCATGTTTTGGACATGTCATGTTTGGAATTTGAACATGTCATTTGGACATGTGATGTTTTGGTTCAATTTTGGTAAATGATCCGAGTGGCCTATGTTACGCCGGAATGTTGATTCATTTCCGTTCCGCTGAATTTCAGGCGCTCGATATGTCCATTTTTTAGCAAAGGTCATGCCGAAATTTGCCGTGAATAAAGGCATGATTTGTGCTACATAGTTGGCATATCGAGTGCTGGCACATAGATTTCTTTTTTATGTCATTTCCCATTTATTCATACTTTTAGAAATAAACGAGGACACTTAATCATAGGAAACATGTCAAACAACGAAGAAACTGGGCCGTCTGACCAAGATGCAGATGAGATGGATTATGAGGGTGAATGTCACATCCCTAGCTGTTGGTAGTGCTCTAGGCTAGCTTCATGTGTGCATCATGTTTAAATTATTGAAACCTGAACTGAGGAATTTTGGAAGCCTCAAAAACTTAAATAAAAGAGGGGCAAAAACCCTAGAAGTCTCATTCATTGCTCCAAAAATGCCCTTTTAAATGTTTGATGATTTTTGGTAAGGGTTCTGGTCCCAACCAAAATATTGAACATTTTTAAGGAATTATTTTTGGGACTTTGGATTTAATTCATTAGCTATTTGAATTTGAATTATATTCATATAATTAGAATATAATTTCAAATACCCCCGGAAATATTTTATAAGCTTTTGGAAAAGTCCATCTAGCAATATAAAATATTCAGAGGAGCTTTGGCATTGTTTGAATTATTATTTTTAATTCAAAACAGTGGCAAAAGAATTAAATAAAAGAAAAACAGAACAGAAATAAATAGAAAGGGAGAGAAGGCCACCTGGGCCACTTACCTGGCACCGCTTACCTGACCGGCCCAGCGGCCCAGCCCACCAGGCGCTCCCCCCTGTCGCCTTCCTCCTCGTGCCAGTAGGCAGAGGAGGGACACCGCGACGCCGCCGAGCTCGCCACGCCACCTCCCTCCTTGCCTGCCTCACCGAGGCGCCTCGAAGCCTCCTCGGCATCGCTCTGGACCCCTGACCCCCCCTCACTCTCCCGTGCACCTCTTCCCTCTCTCCCTGCCTCGCCTCCCTCGCCCCCTCTCCCGAAGCAGGGCGCAGCCGCCGACGACGTTCGCCGTAGCTGCAGCCACCGCCTTCCCCTCGCTGCTCTGACCGGACCAGAGGCTCCGCCTCGACCCCCTCTTCCTCCCCACCGACCCACGCCCTACCGGAAGCCCCGAAGCACCGTCCCGACGCTTTTCCCCTCCTCGGCCACCGAGGACCGCCGCCGTCGATTCGCCGCCGTCGCCGCCTCCCCGAGCTTGCCGTCTGCTCCAACCGACTCCCCGTGAGCTCCTCTTCCTCCTCCCCCTTCCCGTTCTCACTCTCGAGCACCACAGCAACTGCACCGAGTTCGGCCGAAACCTGCCGCCGCCTGTGACCGCCGCCGACGTGCCTCCGGCCACCTAGTGGCCCGGCTGTTGTGCTCAGCTTTCTCCCCGCGCTGCGTAGAGCATGTAGGTGCCCCGCACGAGCCTCCCCGGCCACCGTAGCGTCAACCCTGAGCTCGCCCGAGCTCCGGCGACCGCCACGGTCGACACCGGTGACGACTCCGGCCATCTTAGGCCCAGCCGCTGCCACTACTCGACGCGGACGAGCGCCCGCGTCACGTAGACGCTCTCCGCCGGCCATTTGGTCGCCGGAGGAGGAAACCCGCACCCCTCCGCCGTCTCTGGCTCCGCCGGCAACGAGCCGCGGGTCAACTCCGGCGAGTTGACCCGGGTTTGACCCCCTGCTGACACTGACAGTGGGCCCCGTGGCTATTAACCTGATTAGTTAGAGTTAATTAACTCTGTTAGTCACCTAAGTCACTGACCAGTGGGCCCCACTGGTCAGGTTTGACCCGGACCAGCCCCTGTTGACCTGCTGATGTCAGCATGACGTGGTGCTGACGCCATAACTCATTTTCTGGATTTATTTTAATTCAGGAAATTTCAGAAAATATCCAAAACTTCAATAATTCATAGAAATTCAACCGTAACTCCAAATTAAATAATTTATATATGAAAAATTATCAGAAAAATTCAAGGAATCCATCTGTACCATTTTCATGCATGTTAGAACAACTTATAGATGCTGTTTAGCACAAATCATATAAAGGGCATTTAAATAATCACATATGGAGTTTGAATTTGAATCTTGTATTCAAACCAACTTCATTTAATCTGTTGCTAGTTGCATTAGCTCAAAACACATTCATTTTGCCATGTCATGATCATGCATCATATTGGGCATTGCATTGATTGTGTTCCCTTCTGTGTTGCCGGTATTTGTCCCCTCTCGATAGACGTGATACCGATGATGTGATCGTTGACACTGATGAAGACTCAATGCTATCTTCAGAAGTGCCAGGCAAGCAAAACCCCCTTGTTCATTCCGATACAATCCTACTCTCTCGCTCCTGCTCTCGTTTACTGCATTAGGACAACAACGATTCATCTGTTACTTGCTGCGGTAGCTGAACCCCTTTATCCTCTGCATGACCTGTCATTCCACAGTAATTAGATGAAACCCACTAGCATGAGTAGGAGTTGTTTGAGCCCTGTTGTGCCTACTCATTCATGTTTGTTTGTCATGCCTGCTACTGCTTAGAGTTGAGTCAGGTCTGATTCATCGGGGATGAATCAGAGGCGTGTGAACATGTCCTACTGTGTGTGAGCTAAGTGTGTGAACACGATTTGGTAAAGGTAGCGGTGAGAGGCCATGTAGGAGTACATGGTGGGTTGTCTCATTGCAGCCGTCCTCAGGAACTGAGTTCTGTGTTTGTGGTCCATGATTCAGCTACTACCACGCATTGGGCCCGAAACCAATGGACCCTCTCGGCTTCTTGATCACCCTTGTCCTCTGTCCAGGAGTTGCAAGTAGTTTCTGGTGTTTGTAGTATGCTGGAGGCCGTGGGCAGCGCTGACCGTAGGGGTGGGCTGTGATGCGGTAGGCACATGGCACGGTGTATCGGGCGCCCGTTTGGTGTCTCGGGAACCCTGTTCACATCGTTTGGGGCTGTGAGCGAAACTCCGCCCGGATCTCCTCATGGATGGAACCCGAATAGGCGATAAACCTAGACTAGAGACTCGAGTGTTTAGGTAGGCCGTGGCCGACACCCACGTTGGGCTTCCGCTTGAAGGTTGTCGAGTACATGTCGTGTAAACGGCGGTAAGTGGTGAGAGCGTGTGTGAAGAAGTACACCCCTGCAGGGTTAACATCATCTATTCGAATAGCCGTGTCCGCGGAAAAGGACTTCTGGGTTGCTTATATCAGTTCATAGACAAGTGAAAGTGGATACTCTAAAATACGCAAGATAAGCGTGAGTGCTATGGATGGCGTTCTCATAGGGAGACGAGAGCGGATCCATAGTGGTGTATTGATATGGTGAATATGTGGACTCGTGTGCGCCACCTCAAAAGAATTACTTGCAGTCGTAGTTCAGGTTAGCCACCGAGTCAAAGCTGGCTTGCTGCAGTTAAACCCCACCTTCCCTTTGTTGATAATGATGCATATGTAGATAGTTCTGATGTAAGTCTTGCTGGGTACATTTGTACTCACGTTTGCCTATTTTATGTTTTTGCAGAGAGACTTCGGTCTCACTAGTAGTTTCGCGTGGACTTCGACGTTTAGCTTGATACCTCAGCTACGATCTTGTGCCCCCGGCAGGATCTGATAGATAGTCAGGCTTCTCAGCCTTTTTCATTTATAGATGTCTGTACTCAGACATGATAGCTTCCACTTGTGCTTTGATTTGTATGCTCTGATTGTTGGGTCATGAGACTCATGTTTGTAATATCTCGCTCCTCGGAGCCTAATGAATAAATTACTTGAGTCATAGAGTCATGTTGTGATGCCATGTTGTATTTGCACATATCGAGCATATTGTGTGTATGTTATTGAAATGCTTGGTATGTGTGGGATCTGACCATCTAGTTGTTTATCTTTAGTAGCCTCTCTTACCGGGAAATGTCTCCTAGTGTTTCCACCGAGCCATGGTAGCTCGCTACCGCTCCGGAACACTTAGGCTGGCCGGCATGTGTCCTTCATCGTTCCTGTGTCTGTCCCTTCGGGGAAATGTCACGCGATGAATACCGGAGTCCTGTTAGCCTGCTACAGCCCGGTTCATCGGAGTCCTGCTAGCCCAGTGCTACAGCTTGGATTCACTCGCTGATGACCGACACGTTCGATGCTGGGTCATGGATGCCTGTCCCTGTAAGCCTGTGCCACTTTGGGTTTACGACTAGCCATGTCAGCCCGGGCTCCTTATCATATGGATGCTAGCGACACTGTCATATACGTGTGCCAAAAGGCGCAAACGGTCCCGGGCTAAGGTAAGGCGACACCCGTGGGAATACCGTGCGTGAGGCTGCAAAGTGATATGAGGTGTTACATGCTAGATCGATGTGGCATTGAGTCGGGGTCCTGACAGTGAACAAGAGTACCTCGACTATTTGACTGCTAAGCAAGGTTTGCAGGTCGGCCTCGATGATGGTACTGACGCCGACATCGACGCCGACGGCGCCGGCACCGATGGCGGCGCCGAGACCGGCGGAGAAGATACCAGCGGGGAAGGTACCGGCGCTGATGCCGCTAACGAAAAGAGGAAGCACAAGAAGCAGAGGATACGAAAACCTAACAAACTAGGGATTGGACGACTTGCGATCACAAAGATGGCACCTGGCAAGTTTGAGCCATAAGAGCCGGAGGGACCTCGCAAGTGCTATGGGAACCAAGTAGGATGCATCCTACGGGAATGCGCGAGCATCAACGATGATGACTTAAGGAGTAAAGAACATTTGACACAGTTGCTCCTAACGAAGTTGCACAAGAGATTCAAGTTCCCTAACCGTGATGATAACATAGAACAACCGTGGGATGATCCAAAGATGAAAAAGATTAACAATCACGCCATGGGCATGTTCAACAATGATTTGGCCTCCTGGAAAGGGAGGGTGAAACGAGCTATTGAGGCTGAGGAACCCCTATCCAAGATTCTGGAGGAAAATCCGACACTTACGAAAGAGGAGTTCGAAAAATTCAAGGACACTTGTGCTACCGAGGCAGCCAAGGCTAAGGCTGCAAAATTCAAGAGCCTTCAGCAAAGGAACACGGGGAAGCATCGCCTCGGAAGCCGTGTCTACCTCGGTAAAGGCCCATATGGGATAAGGAGGACGCGGAACGTGAAGCCGCGGGTCTCCCAGACCCCTTCGTGAAGTTCACCAACCCCTTGGAGCGTGACTTCATCAGGGCCCGCTACAAGTGGGACAAGGAGAAAAAGGTTTTTTACACAGACCAGATCACGAGGAAATTGATTAGACTACTAGAGAAGCATCACCAGCTTGCAGCCGAAAGACCTACTTCTCCGATGAGGCCCAAGTGGGACACCCCTCTCAACCGGGCCTTGAACGAACTTAAGGGACTCCCTTTGGGCTAGCGGCCACAATATGGTCGTGTGCACGGCGCTGGAGACGACGCCACGTGGAAGGTGTTTTACAACAAGGGCCCGGAGGCCAAGAAGCAGGAAAAGAAGTTTAGTCAGGCGGACATCGACGCGAAGGTGAAGCTTGCGGTCGAGAAAAAAGCAGCTGAGGACGTGGAAAAAATAGCCAAGGAGAAAAATGAGTTGCTACAGCAGGCAGTCAATGCAGCTGCAACTGCCTGCAGAAATGATTTCGCTACTAACTTGGTTCCAGCTATCATCAACTGGACGAAGGAAAATCCAGACAAGACGGTACATGATTTCCCGATGCCCAGTTTCGTCGGGAGCAACTCCATGAACAACAACAACACCGCACCATCACTTTCTCACGCAACCGGGCCTCCTCTCGCGGTCGCTCCCACTCATAGTAGCCTGTCCTCAGTCTCTAGCGCGCTAGGTGGGCCTTCGTCTTTGGCTGAGCTCGATGCCGTCACGGTAATTACATGTCGCACCAACATATATATATAGAATATTCCATTTTCGTTGCCTTTTGGATGTTTTACGCCACAGACATATGTGTTTGCAGGGCGAAGAAACCCCGTGCACCATACTCTACTTGATAAAAGGCCAGAAGGTCGACGTGGGAAAGGGGATGATATTGAACCCCTTGAAACCCACGTTCCACAACTAGCCGATCCCCGCTGGGCACTTCAGGGTTAGCTTGTCTAGTGTGAAATCGGGGCATGAGGCGTTGCCTCCTCCAGTACAGCATGTGGGAGAGGACGACGAGACTCCGTTGCGGATTGGAAGCTGCAAGGGTTGGGTGTTGCTATGGCCGAAGAATCTTATTCATCTGGAGCCGGCCGAGAGCACACCAATAACCACACATCAACAAGCATGTGCGGAGACCACCACCCCGCCTACACAATTACTAGCTCCTGTAGTGCCGAGTGAGAGCGGCATACGACGTGATGAAGGGGGTGCAATAGTACTGGCTGATGTAATCGGTCCTGTAGAATAGAGAATGGATGATGAGACGGAGGTCGACCCTATGGGTTCCTCAATACAAACGCGTATGATTGTGACATAGATATGATGAGTCAACCATATGACGAATTGGGCTATCAACATGCTAATGAGGATATGGATGATATGCACGGACAGGAAGGTCGTTGGAAGGATTGCAAAAAGTCTCTCTTCATGAATTCCTCACAGGACACGCCTGAAGATGTCGCCTCAACACAGGCTCAACTAGCCGGGGGTCGTACAGTGCTTAGCCCGGGAACCCTGGGGCGGGGGTTAAGGAAGGGTCTGGAAGGTGTGCCCAAGAAAAAGGAGAGAAAGAGATCGGGGAAGATAACTGCCTCCAAATAAGCCAGAGCACAAAGCAGCCAGACGATGCATTCTGAAGAGCGTGTACCCGTGAAAGGTGCGGCCATGTTCCATCTCACGGGCGAGCCGATGCTACCGCCGAAACTGCTGGAGGCACTATCAGGGGATCTCAGAAGACTGCACGACCATGTGCTGTCGACTGAGAAAAGCCCACTAGCCTCAAAAGATTCAGTATATCCGACATACGTGGCTCGTGTGCCTGAGGGGAAGTGCTACGTCGAGACACGGCCCACGAAGGTGTTCTTCCTGCGGTTTGACCATATCTTTGAGATGTTTGTGACAAGGTGGCTCGATTTTACAATCGTCCGCCTTTTTGCGCTACATATGAGCTCCGTCATGAAGAGTGAAGAAGTCTTGCAAATCTGTGTGGCAGATCCGTACTACATGCACGAGTCTTTCTTGAGTCTCAGCGACTTTGAGTGTGAAACTGCTAGGGAGTACCTCCAAAACTTCATGGTATAGAATAAGGACCGGGAAATTGTCCTCGTGCCTTATCATCCAAAGTAAGTCAGTTCCAGACAACCCTTTCGTACATTTCAATCATTCCTTCTCTCTCATATGGGGAATAATTTGAGGTATCTTTTCCCCGCAGCAACGGGCGCGCCGTCCTTATCGTTCTTTACCCGCAAGTCTCCCACGCCGTGTACTTTGACCCTTCCAGAGACTACGAGAAAAAAGACTACACCCACATAATGAATATTCTAGATGATGCTCTCCAAGGCTTCAGCATTAGAGGTGGCCACATGCAGATCAGGAAACAAAGGAACAAGAAGATGGGTTTCGCGCATAAAACTAACTTCTCCTGCATCCATGTCCCAAAACCAAGCAAGAAGGATGGATTCTACATCGTCCATCTCATGATTCAGTTCAACATGGATCACCAAAAGCTTCGCATGAGAAGCAGAAATGATGATCATATCCACAAGTGGCTATAATCTCATGGAGAAGCGAATTATAAACTTAGAGATGACTTCTTTCGCATCCAAAGGGACATTGAGACGATCATCATGAAAGAAGTCGTCGATGAGAAGGGGATGTTCCACCACGGCCCTATATCGCGAGCTGACGTCCGAACTCGCATAGGCATGCAACGTCTAGACCTCACGCCGTTCAAGAAGCTAGAGTCCATCCTCGATGATATGGAAGGATGGAACTTCTAGTGATTTATGATGCCGATGATGATGATATGTGTCGGTTGAACTTGTATACTTTTTGTAGCGATGAAACTTTGTGATGTCCACGGTCCCTGCCGAACTTGCATAATGCTACTTTGTTAGTTTGCGTACGATGACCTGCGTACCTCTAGTTAATTAGTTTGCGTACTGTATGTTGCATCTAGTTGCTAACCCTTTCTTTTTCGGTGTTGCTCTAGTATATTTTGTTGCATATATATGATTGTACATCCTCTTCATGAACATGCATCTGTAACAGGTACCTAGTTTCTTGATGGCGAGATGGAAGTGCTGTGTCGTGTACAAAGGGAAGGTTCCGGGGGTGTACAACGAGTGGCATGAGTGTCAGGCGCAAGTGAATGGGTTCTCGGGCGCTAGCCATAAAGGCTTCAAAAGCAGACAAGAAGGAGAAGCTAGTTACTTGAGGTTCACGCTAGCGCGAGAGAGGACTCGTAACCGCCACCTCATGTACTGCATAGTTCCGCTCTCACTCATAGTGATAGCTCTTCTCGCATATACCTTTGTTTAGATGGATGACATTGTAGTTGCAAGTATTCGAGACTTGCATGTATCGCTATTTTTGAGATGATGACAAGATACCACTTTGTGTTGGATGATGATTATGATGAGACTATTTGTATGTATATGCTATGATTACATTTGTGGTCTCGCAGGCATTTGTATGTGTATCATGATGACATTTGTATGTGCTAAAGATTCTTCTATAAAGTCCGTTCAAATACTAAACAAATATGCCAAAAAAAACTACTAAAATTAGTAGTAGCGAGTGGAGAAAAGTTAGCAGCAGCGCGGTAGTAGCAGTAGCACGCACAGGAGAAGCGCGCTATAGCTATTAGCAGTAGCGAGCTCTCTGTAAGAACGCTGTCGCTACACTTGTATATCAGTAGCGCGGGAGCGCACGCGCTGCTGCTACGAGTTAGCTGTAGCGCTTTATTAGTAGCGCCGGTCCCCGCGCTACTGATACACCTAGAACCCGCGCTGCTGCTAGGCTTTTCCCTAGTAGTGAACCTGCTATACGAATCGCTATGTTTGTAAACAACATATGTGATAACTTTTGTGTAACACATTAAAGTTTTAACAACGGTGTCAAGTTTGGACCCAAATATCTATTGTTTCTTACGCAAAAAAATGTATCATGTTGTTTCTCAGGTTAGTATGTGTCATGTTTAACTTCTATACATCGCTTGAACACTTCATGAGCTGCATAATCTTTTTGAACTTTTTTATTTTTGGATGGAAATGATTGTATTGTATTTTATTGTGTCGAGTCCTCGATAAAGACATGATGGTTTCCACTTTCAATGACATTTCGATGAAATTCACCGAATTTAAGTAGACACTGAAATAATTATGTTTCAGCCAAAATATTTCAGCAATTCCAGTAGTGCACACGAATTCAAATATATTTTTAAATTGATTTTTTAATACAAGTGAATATTTCTGTGATTTGGCCGAAATAACTGAAATTCACTGGATTTCGGTGATTTTAGTTGGGGCTGAAATTTTTCTAAACTCATATTGAAAACCATGACTACCGCAAGTAAGAAATCGTATGAATGGTACCAGTACACCTTACTAGGAGGTACTCCCTCCGTTCCAAAATTGATGTCTTAACTTTGTACTAACGTCTTAGGCAAATCTTGTATTACCCATGTTCCTCGCTGTCAAAATAAAGCTAGTGAAGGACGAATCCAATTACTCACTCTCACTGACTTATGGTGACCCAATGGCCATCTTCATATTAAGCCGCATGTCGCGTCCATGGTAAGCTAGAATGGCATATAAACAATCTCTCATGAGACCATTTTTGTGTAGTTTGGGTGGAGAAAACCCCATGCGGGGCACTATGCACCAAATTGGCTAGCAAACAAGGGGGTGGGTAGCACGTTGGGCTTGGGAAGAATCAAGAATTTAATTACGGTAACTCATACTTGTTGGTCTAATCTAAACCGATATGTTTCTCGCTAGAGCGAATGAGCCTGAGCCTCAGGGGGTAGTCTGGGTAGGCGACATCCAACCGAAGCTACATCTTCTTATGAATGCCATTTGAGAGATGCTATACACACGATAGGCTGTAGACGATTTCCAGACGACGCATCTCATCAAGCCGTCAGTGCATAGTGCACACCTGGACATTACCGTCCATTCCTCTATCGTGCACACTTCGTTTGGAAATTGTCGTCCATGTAGTAGTTTCGATGCCATTTTATTACTTGAGTTGGTAGGCAACCATCAATATGCCTAGATCGGTACAGAGTGTTCTATGCCTGGAGCCTCTAGCCTGGACACTCGTCATTACTTGTCGCTCGTAGGAGTAACCCTAGTTTAGCTGAAGGCTTGTCTCTCTATTCCTTTTCCATTTTTTGTTGTAAGTTATTAAACAGTGTACTTTTGCCTGATTATGGGCTTTATTAGTTTATAGCCGAACTCATTTCAAATCTACCGTCTAACGACAGATCTTTGGTAGAACATTGTAAAAATTATATTATGAAATATTTTATTAGTCTTATCAATCCTTATTTTTTGCGGGTAATCCAAACACTCGTTCTTGCATACAAGTAGTGGTCAAAGCCCAACCATTTTGAGTTTCTAGAAAGGCATGTAAATGTATTACGAACGAAGATACTATTTTCTCCGTCTCAAAATATAAAAACGTTTTTGACACTTTATATTTTGGGACCAAGGGAGTAGTTGTTTACTTCAAATGAAACACAATTACGAAAGAAAATTAAGAGGAAGAAAAGGACACGTATTGCAGTACCCTATATTTTCAGCGTATCCAATCTTCACTGTCCGCAACCAACGGCGGACGACTCGTCTTCCGCCCGCCCCTGTCTCAGCTGTTTGTGCCCTTTATCTAGGTCTCGGGGCCGCCTCCAGCCCTCGAATCCGGTGGTGACCCACCGCCGCACTCCCTAAATCCCAAATCAACAACACACTCAAGAGGTCGCCGGAGCTTCCCATCGACGCAGCAAGCTGCTCCACCCCCAAATCCGCGTCACTGGGGAGGGATCCGGAATGATCCGCCGCAGCAGCCGCCGCCGCGGCACCTACCTGACTGACGACGACGACCTCCTCCGGGAAATCCTCCTACGCCTCCCGCCGCGGCCGTCCTCCCTCCCGCGCGCATCCGCCGTCTGCAAGCGCTGGCGGGGCCTCGTCACCGACCCAAAGTTCCTCCGCCGCTTCTATGCCCACCACCGGAAGCCGCCCCTCATCGGCGTCTTCAACGACCGCTACCCCGATAGGGTTGCGTTCAGGGCCATCCTGGGCCGTCCCAACCGCATCCCTCCTCAGCGCTTCGACCTGCGGCGCCACGGCGTCGAAACTGACTCCGGCTCCAGGACCCGACTGCTCGGGTGCCGCCACGCCCGCGTCCTCCTCATGGACCATGTGCACACAGAACTCGTTGTGTGCGCCCCTGTCACCGGCGAGCAGCGTCGGGTCCCTGTTCCCCCGGACCTCATGAGGGGCTTCCTCAACGGCGCGGTGCTCTGTGCTGCAGGCGGTCTTGGCCATGTGCACGGCGACTGCCACTCGAGCCCCTTCAAAGTGGTCTCGGTGTCAAGAAAGGATAATCGACCGACCGCCCGTGTTTACTCCTCAGAGACTGCCACATGGGGCAATCTCATAACGACAACAGATCGATGTGAGCTTGTTGCTGCTAATCCTGGGATCCTTGTTGGTGATGCTCTTTATTGGTCACCTAGATCTGTGGGTCCTGGTGGTCTCACCGACGACATAATAAAGTTTGATTTGGGTAGACAGATCCTTGCTGTCATCAAAGGGCCTCCTGGTTTCAATGAATCCTGCAGCCATCAGATCATCCATACAGAGGATGGTGTCGTTGGTCTTGCCATATTGTCACGGAGTGGACTTGAAATATGGCAAAGGAAGGTCAGCTGTCATGGTGCTGCCACATGGTTGCTGCAGAAGACTGTTGAAATGCATATTATTCTTGGGATAGCTCCTCAGAATGAAGGATCTCGCGGAGCGATGGAACTACTAGGGTACGACGAGGATAATGGTGTATTGTTTTTATATGCGGCCGCCTATGTCTACATGGTTGAACTGATGTCAATGCAATCCAATGAACTTCATCTAAGCAATTCTACCAATAAGTGTCATCCTTTCACATGTTTCTATGCACCAGGTGATTGCTCTTCTTTAGTCCTTGTATGATGGTAGTAAACAAATCGGGTAATATTTTATATATGGTTGATGGATCATGGAATACCTTTTTGTGCTTTATCAACAGAAACTTGTAGCTATAAATTTTCTACTCTAAATACCAAACTACTTCCTCCGTTTCTAAATATAAGTCTTTTTAGACATTTCAAATGGACTACAACATACGGATGTATGTAGACATATTTTAGAGTGTAGATTCACTCATTTTACTCTGTATGTAGTCACTTGTTAGAATCTCTAAAAAGACTTATATTTGGGAACGGAGGGAGTAAATGACAAAATGTGTAACTCATTGTTTTGCTTGGGAGTTGGGACCTCAAAGCTAGTAATATTCATTTGTCAAATACTACCTGTTTTGATTTCGCTATTAAAGTTATCTCATAATAATAATAAATTTCCTTCAATGTATACTGTCAGAAATAATTGTTTTTTGGTCACTTGTTACCCTGCTGGAAGTGACTAGTACACTTATACCATGCAATATAAACTGAATGTTTTTAAAGCTGAACACAAAAATCATATTGTTGCTGGAATTCAAAAGTGTGGGTGTGTTTTTATTTTTGTATGCTTGATATGTGAGATAAAATTCAAGGCAGTCTTTTTTTCTCTCATGAGCTAAAGGTTTCATTATGAGGTAGCGAAAACTAATGTTTTCAGAAATGCTCTTTGCATTGTAAGACAGATGTGACTTTCTTTATATATTTGTTAGCATCAAAAGTGGGTTATAACAGATATATGAAAAGTGAGTTATTTTTGTCAAGTTATATTTGTCGTTTTATCTGTGTGATAACTGATTCATTGTTACCTTCTCTTGTCCATATATTTTCCCCTCATAGCTTTCATTAATTGACTGCCTTATTATGCTTCTGGGTGTAGCCATTCCTGGTGGACGCAATGGACCTGAAATGCTGCAAGATACGTAGGATGATTGTCTGGTACTCTGGTTTCAGGTGCTAATGTGCTGGGATGGTTCAACAGGTAAGAGCATCTTGAATCAAATTGAAATGATAATGTGAAGATATAGTTTGTGAGATCTGGATGTTTGATTTTTGTATGGAAAATATCTGGCTGCCAATGTGGGCATTCTGCAACCATAAACTATTGCCCATTTGGCTATAGGATTCGTGCATGTCAATAGCACATACTGCAAACAAAATGATAGTGATGCCTAGGCAAATTGATAGCCAGATGTTGCATATGGTGTTGTGTGGTGTTTATATTACTTGCATGTGGCTATATGGCCATGCTTAGAGTTCTCCCTTGGTTTAGCTGTTCTAGAGTAGTAGCATTCAACTATCCCACCTTGCTAATGTACAATGTCAAAAGGCTTGAGTGATTTACTCGGTTGTGATGTATAATCCCAGGAGATACAGCGAGGGAGAATGATATATGTTAAATTTTGTGAGTTCGCACATGCATGTTGTTCACAGCCCATTTTTAATCATGTACACCCTCTATAAACTAATATAAGATCTTTTAGATCACTACTTTTGTGAGACCGTTAGTAGTGATCTAAAAGATCTTATATTAGTTTACAAAGGGATTTTGTCGCATAGGTTCTATTAGGTTTGGTCTATATTTGTATCTACTAACGGACTGGCAATTCTGTTTTTTACAGGTGAAGTAACTATGGGGTGCTGCTGCTGTTCTCACAAGTCTATCGCGTTGCATCAATGTGGTCGGCAGTGTATATATATATGTTATCTGGAAGAACTTAATGAACAACTATGTTCATAATGTAACAAAGATGCTTTTTAACTAATACCTAATCGAGGGAAGTTCAGCTTAGTCAGATTCCGTTCTATTCTCATTTTACACGGTTGTGGTCGGTAGCTCTGCTCTCCAGCTAGGCCCAGGGGAGGTTTGGGGTGCATTTCTGATTCGGTCATCCACACACATAAGATCCATATTTCTATGCACAACAAAAAAACGTATGGACGTTGACATGTTGTATTACAAAAGAAACTTCCGAAAAAAACAACCGTTTATCTGCTGATATAATAAAAGTAGTAATTAC
>NC_057801.1:56586821-56593635 GCF_018294505.1 Triticum aestivum | reverse complement strand
GGGATCTCCTTCGCCCTCGGCTGGAGCGGAGGCTGCGGGGGGCCTCTTCTTCGCTCAAGACGGCGGAGGCCGGCGTGTCGGATGGCGCTGCTGATAGTGGTGGCGTGGGGCAGCATAGCCGCTGGCCGGTGGAGGTGTGTCGTCGTGGCGGAGCGCATGAGCCGGTGGCGGCGCGGCGTTTCTCTCGTGGCGGGGCTCGTCTTGGCCAGATCTGCAGCTGCTGGTGGAGGAGGCTGGCGGCCGATGCGTGACATGGAGCCTAGCAGGGCGGTGGGCTGGGTCAGAGCTGGCAGCAGTGTGGTGGTGTGCTAGGGCGATGGCGGCGTCATCTGGAGGCATTGGAGCAAACCCACGGCAAGGCTGGTGGTGGCGGCGCTGCGATGGCTCGGCCAAGATGGAGTCTTGGCGAGCAGCGAGTGGCCGGCCTCCTCTGCGCGGTGTGGTGAGTGGAGGGGCTCTCCCGGTGGCGCGGCTTGGTTCTTCACAGAGGAGCGGGTCCGACCGTCCCAAGGCCAGCCTTTTGAGTGGGCGTCGGTAGTTGCGAACGGTCCTGGACCCTGGCGGTGGTGCGGGTGGCTGCAGTCTCTTTTTCAGGCTGGGAGTTGGTGCGGTGGCCGGGTTCCTCTTGGTCGTGCAACCGGTCGGCGGTCCTCAGATTTGCGACTACTTCGGCTTTGAGTTGCGGTGGCGGCGGTGCGAGGCAAATTGGATGGTGTTGCCCATCTCCAGGAGGCGTGGTGATGTGCGTTTGCGCGGATGAAAATCTTGCTTGGCTTATGTCGGGCCGGCGGCGATGGCACCCGTGGGTGTCATTCCCTTCTTGGAGGCGTCGCCAAGGCGTGTGCGCCATTGAAAGAACATGCGGTGCCCCCGTGGGTGTCAATCCCTCCAATGATTCTTGCTAGTTCTTAAGGGAAAAGAGATAGGAGATCTAGATCCACGTTTCCACCAATCACTTTCTCCTCTTAGTGAGGGGAACCCCATGGATCTAGATCTTGGAGTTCTTTGTGTTCTTCTTTCGTTCTTCCTCTCATTTTCCTCCCTAGCATTAGTTGCTTTGGTGGGATTTGGGAGAGAAAGACTTGGGCACTCCGTGTGCCCTTGCCATTGCATTTGGTGCATCGGTTTGAGTTCTCCACGTGATACGTGGAAGTTACAAGTTGAGAAGCTTATTACTCTTGGGTGCTTGGTGACCTTGAGCTTGTTCCTCTTGGGTGCTTGGGCGCCCTAGATGGTTGGTGGTGTTCGGAGCTCAATCATTGTGGTGTAAAGCTCCGGGCAAGCCTAGGGGTCTCCAATTAGGTTGTGGAGATTGCCCCGAGCTATTTGACGGGTTCCGGTGACCGCCCCCAAGGGTTGCCAAAGTGTACGGGTTCGGTGACCGCCCCCAAGGGTCAGCATTTGTACGGGTTCGGTGACCGCCCTCAAGGGTCCCTTAGTGGAATCACGGCATCTTGCATTGTGCGAGGGCGTGAGGAGATTACGGTGGCCCTAGTGGCTTCTTGGGGACCATTGTGCCTCCACACCGCTCCAAACGGAGATTAGCATCCGCAAGGGTGTGAACTTCGGGATACATCATCGTCTCCACGTGCCTCGGTTATCTCTTACCCGAGCCCCTTACTTATGCACTTTACTTTGTGATAGCCATATTGTTCTTTGTCATATATCTTGCTATCACATAGTTACTTATCTTGCTTAGCATAAGTTGTTGGTGCACATAGATGAGCCTAGTTGTTTTAGGTTTTGTGCTTGACAAATTAACCACTAAGTTTATTCCGCATTTGTTCAAGCCTAAACCGTAATCATTTTAAAGCGCCTATTCACCCCCCCCCTCTAGGCGACATCCTCTATCTTTCAATTGGTATCAGAGCCTCGTCTCTCTTTGTTGGGCTTAACCGCCTAGAGAGTAAAGATGTCGACTAGAGGATTAGGATTCTCTGACGCTCTTAGTTTCGATGGCACAAATTTTGATGTTTGGGTAATTTGCATGCTTAATCTCTTTAGGGTCATGGACCCAAATTTAGAGCGAATTGTAGATATGGGTTTTTCTCCTCCAAAGGATCCCCAAAGATTATCTTTAGAGGATGAGAAAAACTCTTATCTCAATGCTCAAGCCTCTAATGTGCTTTTCGATGCTTTGAGCAATGTAGTTATATTTCAACTCATGTCGTTCCGGGATGCTCATGAGTTATGGACAAAGCTTCAAGATAAATATGGTGTGTCCAAGATTTGTGGGGATGGTTGTTCTCCCCCCACCTCCGGTCGTATAGTCTTCTCAACTTCTTCTACTTCACCTACATGTGGTTTGCCACAAGGTAATGATATGGTGAGTAGTATTGGTCTTTGCAATGATGATAGTATGCTTATTGTGGACGATCCTTCATCACTATATTATTGCAATGCTCCTTCTTTGGGCTTTAACACTTCGAGCACTCCAAATGTTTCACATGCTTGTGTTGATAGTCCTTGCATATCATGTAGAAATTGCTTGACTAAATCTCATGATGATATGCTTGCTATGTCTTGTTGCCATGATAAAAATGCATCTATTTCCTCGAATTGTTGTGCTAACAATGTAGAGGAAACCGAACACTCCATGGAACAAGATGTGGTGTTTAATGGTGCCTCAAGGGATCCTACATCATCATCTATTGCTTTTTCCCTTATGGCTAAGGCGTCAAAGGTATCTCCTACTTTGTACCCCAATATGTCTCTTGATGATGATGTTGATGCTAATGATGATGAGGATAATGATGAAGAGAATGATAATGTTGCCTCCTTAAAAACTAAGGGGGAAATGACTTTGAAAGCTCTTCATAAAAATAAAATTGCTCGTTCCAACTTCATGGAAATAATGTCCATTGCCATTGATGGCAAGAAATACATTAAGGAGTTGGAATCTCATCTAGAGGAGCATGAGGCCACCATTGAGAAAATGGAAGCTCATGGGCGTGATTACGCTAATGAGATCGCGGACCTATCTCAAGCTCTTGAACATGAACAAACCACCTCCGAATCTCTTGAGGAGACTTTTGCTCTAGAACTATCTAGAGTGAGGGAAACTCGTGATAGAGCTCTTGATGTGGCCAATGATTTTGAAACTAAAAATGAGGAGCTTGAAGTTGCGCATGCTAAACTCCTTGAGGACTTTGAGCACCTGGAAAATGGCTCAAGGGTCATTAAGAGTGAGCTCATCAAACTCACCGAGTCTCATGCTCAACTTAAAGCTTCATATTCAAAAGAGCTTGCCAAGTTGTCTTCTCCTCTTGTTGCTAATGATGATGCTTGTGCTAGTCACTCTATCTCTTGTGAAGCATCCATATTGAAGGAGAATGTTGAGCTACGGTCTCAACTTGAGTTGCTATCTAGCAAATATGGGAAATTGGAAGAAAGCCATGAAAAGCTCTCAAACTCTCATGATGATCTTCTAGTATCCCATAATGTGCTAAAGATAGCTCAGGAGGCCATGCTTGCTAAGGTAACATCTAGTGAGCCTCGTGTGGATACTAGCACTACATCTAGTCAAAGTGCTATATTGCCATATGCTAGTCCTTGTAATTCATCTACTCACAATGTTGGTACATCTTGTGATGAATTGCTTTCCTTGCCTTGTTGCTCTAACAATGAAGCTTATACTTTCTCTAGTACTTTTGTTGAGACTAACCATGTAGAGGAAACAAAAGAGCTCAAGGCCCAAGTCACTTCTTTGAAGAAAAACTTGGAAAAGTGTCATGAAGGGAAGGCCACACTCAACAATATCTTGAGTGTACAAAAATCCCCCAATGACAAAGGTGGACTTGGATTCAACTCCAATAAGAAGAAGAAGTCCAAGATGAACAAAAAGAAGGTCCAAGAACAAGTCAAGAATTTGGCCAAGATTGTTTGCTTCAAGTGCAAAGTAGAAGGGCATCATGTTAGATCTTGCCCATTGAAGAAGAAGGCCATTAGTGTCAAGCAACAAGGGAAGAGGGCACAAGTTCAATATCATGCTCAACCTCAAGTTGAAGAAAGGCCACTTCCCAAGAAGACTCAAGCTAATGCTTCTCTTGTGGAAAAATCAAGTGAGAAGAAAGTGAAGAGTAGACGTTGCTACTTATGTCGTGAGAAAGGTCTCGTCGCTTCTTCATGCACTAGTGGTAACTTATCCAACCCAATTATTATTGATGATATCTATTCTCTTGGGAAGGATAAGGTTGGCCTGTGTTTACCAAGTTTGTTGGTACTCAAAGTGGTGTCAAGAAAAGAACCATTTGGGTAGCCAAGCCTATTGTGACTAACCTCTTAGGACCCAACTTGGTTGGGGACCAACAAGCTCAAACTTGATCAATAGGTTTTTTTGGAGATCATTGGAGACTTGGCTACATTATGAAGAATTAAGGGGACTTCATCTTTCTTGTTGTCTCAAGCCAAGTCAATTGGGTTGTCAAGTTTCTATTTTATATCCAATGTGCCTCCTTGCGGTAACTTGTACTTAAATTGTTTACATTGAAAGTTACTTGCCCCTTTGCATGTTTTGGTTTTGTTCCTTGCATGTGTTTGTATATGATGTGTCTCCAAATTGCCTTTGTGTATGTTGGTTTGCACATCATGTACTTGTGTGTCGTTCGTTGAGCCTTAGTGCATCTTGTTTATTTCTTAGTTGGCTCTTGGGAGATATTAATGGAATATCCATTATGGGGGAGTGGTGTGCTTTGTGCACCTCACAATCATATAAATGTGTGCACATGAGTAATATCATCTAGTATTGATATTTCAAGATTATCTAGTCGCTAGGTGGTATATCTCTCATGAGAAATTCAAATTCTAAAAATTCCATTGATTATCTCGTGTTGGATCCTCTTATTGCCTCTTGTTAAGTTTTCTTCATTGGTATCACATTATGGGGGAGTAATATGCTATGTATATTACTAGCCTAGAAAATGTGTACATTTGAGATGTTGTCACCTAGTGTTGATATTGTAGATTATCTTGTTCCTAGGTGGCATGTTAGCTCTACAAGTTGCAATTTGCTTGTGTGTGGTGTCAAGATGATGTTGGATATCCTTGCTATCTACCACCGGGAATTCTTTCCATCTACTTCTTGTCTTTTGACAATTGGTAGTAATTTATGTGTGGTAGAATTCCATTGGCTTTTGTTTTACTTGTCTTTTCTCTTTCCAAGGATTGTGTCAACTCCCGTTGTCTTCCATACCACTTGTGGATCTTGTTTATTTCTTGTTCTTGTCTAGTGTTTTCTAGATATAATGAAAGCGGTGATCCCACCTTGTGCATTTTGTATTCAAATACAAATCCTATATAATGCACAACTCGTGGGGGAGCTATTCTATTTTCTTCAGAACACTCTTCTTGTGATCCTTATCAAGTGTGTTTTGGTGGAAGGCAAGCCATTTCTTTTTGGTACTTTGTGCCATCATGAAACTTTGGTGAGAGCTTGATTTGTTTGGAACCATCCTCTCTTTGGCAGTTTGACATCTTTAGTTTAGTGTGTATCAATGGATATCTCATTGCTTGATGTATCTTTAATGATATCTTCCAAGTGATGATTTCTCCATTTGGTATCCTTTTCACTTGGTATTTCTTTGTCTTTTGGTTTCGGGTTTTGAAAGTCTTGAGCATGCATGTTTACTTCATGTATTTTATTTGGCATGCTTTCTTTCTTTGACTCAATATATAGGGGAAACTCCACCTAGTCTCAATTTGGATGAGATGTGCATGAAATTCATTTTCATATCTATATGCACATATTTATGTGGAGTTTGTCATATGTATTGGTGTTTCTAACTATTTGGTCCCGATGAGTTTGGGTACCGTTTAGTTTGTGTTGTTCTTCTAGGAACATTTGGAGATGCATTGGATGCTCGGCTCACTCACAAGGAAGGTGTTGTCACCATGTGCATATTGGAGTCAAGCTAGCACTACAGGAAATAGATAATTTGCCGTCTGTGGATCACAGACGGCAAAGACCTAAATCCAGACGGCAAACTCAGACGGCAAAGATAAGTCGGCAAAGAATGCTTTGTTGTCAGCTTTTTATCGTACAGAGGACAAAGTCTTTGCCGTCAGCTGAAGTCATGTTTTGCCGTCGGCTTATTAACCAACAAATGGCAAAATCCAGTCTCTTTGCCGTCAGTAACACTTCTTCTTTGTCGTCTGCCCTCAAACCCATAGACGGAAAACAATTATTTATATATAAAAAACAATGGCAGGTAGTTTGTGTTCCTTTTTTATTTGTACTTTTAGTTGTTTGAATGGGAGACACTCGCGAAGGACCCAGGAGCTACTTCATTGATAATTATTATTTGCAAGAGTGTACAACTGCCACAAGGACCCCCAAAAAAAGTGAAATTACAACACAGTATGGGATCTTTACAGGAAAGACCCGAAACACGAGCTGGAAAACGCGATCTGGTCCATCTTCTTCCTTGCTTCAACATCGGACAAAGAACTCTAATATCGGGGCTGGACCACCGTGGCTGTCGCCCAGACGGCGGCCTCCGATGCTCAAGGCTGGAACAGAGCAGCGACGAGGAGGCTGGAACAGGACCGGCTGGTGCAGACTGCAGAGGCCCATCGAGCAAGGAGGAAAGGCGGGCACCGCGATGTAGGTGTTCCGGTCGACGTAGTTGGGGGAGAAGGCGGGCACCCGTTGTGGAGAGCAGAGGACCCGGGCGAGGCTGGGAGAGTAGTGGGTGGCCCGTCGCGCCCCGCGTCGCCCGCCCTCACCAGCGCCGGCCGCCGCCCACCATCGCACACGCCAGTCGCGATGCCCGTCGTCGCAGACGCCGGCCGCCGCCCGCGCCAGTGGCCCTCCTCG
>NC_057801.1:56551383-56586287 GCF_018294505.1 Triticum aestivum | reverse complement strand
CACCCCTCGCACGCGCCGGCCGCCCGCGGCTGCCTCCCTGCTCGCCATCCGCGCCATCGCGCGCCCTGGCCGCCCTGCCTGCGGCTGCCTCCCGGCTCGCTATCCCCGCCGCGGGCAGTGGTGGGGTGTGTGTGCGCGTCGTGGGCAGGTGGGGGTGGGCCGGGGGTTATTTTTTTACTTAGTGGTGTAGTGGGTCACGTGGGTGGGGTGAAAAGAGAGATGGGGAGGGCAGGATCGACCAGCACGCGGTGGTGGATGGCTGCCACGTCATCAATCCGCGAGGTGGATCCGTGTGCTGTGCTTTCTCAGTTTGCCGTCTACGAAACAAAATACAGACGGCAAAGAGCTCACTCTGCCATCTGCGAACAAAAACACAGACGGCAAAGATTCTTTGCCGTCTGCCAAAACAAACACAGACGGCAAAGAATTTTTGCCGTCTGTGTTTTCTTAGGTAGACGGCAAAGTGAGCTCTTTGCCGTATGTGTTTTTATTCACAGACGGCAAAGTATATTTTGCCGTCAGTTTTTCTTTGCCGTCTGTTGATGACAGCAAACCTTTTCTTTGCCGTCTTCTCGATGAAAAGCTGACGGCAAAGAAGTCCCCTGACGGCAAATTAGCAGTTTCCCGTAGTGTAGGATGATCAATGAACTACTATCTACCTTCAATTGGTATCTACTACATCCTTCCAATGATATCTCGGTAACAAGTATCTATTCATGCTTTCCCCTCTTGCATTCAACCTTGTGTAGGTTGTATCTTGGCATGATATTCATTTCATATCTTGTGATACTTGTTTCCTTTCTCAAAGCATCCCAACGATGATCTCTTTTGCTAGTTGTGATGCCCTTGATGGATGTGTGTTTGGACTTCATTTATATACAATAAGACCATATCTAGCCAAGTGCTATGCTTTCAAGCAAATATCTTATTGGTATATTTATGACTTCCTTGTGGATATCTTGTTCCTTCGTGTTGTAACTATTTCGGGTGTACATCCTTCGTTGTAGATATATATATCATCATGATTTCGTCTACATAGAACCTTATACACTTGAGAGAAATTACATCTCTAGTTGATATCCTTTCTTTCACGTCCACCTTGTCTTTCTTATGTTATTTCTTTGGTGGCTCCGTGAAAGCTTTTGCCTTGAATGTGTGTCCTCTATCGTTGCATCTTGATGCACTCTTGTGTGGTGAAGATTATTTTCCTCATGCTTATCTTTACGAAGCTTTTGCCATCTTAATTGGCATCCCTCGTCTTGATGAGGCTTTCATCTTCTATCTTCACCACGGGTTGTCACAAGCATAAGTTTTTTATATGCTTATTAGTAAGCTTGTGAACCCATTTGCTACTTGTGTGTGGGAATGATAGGCCTTGCACCGTGTGCCTCATTCTTTCAAGACTATGTTGATGCTTAATGCTCATCCCAATTTTAGTCTTCTCAAGTGCTTCGCCATGACTCACACACATCATTTTGGTTGAGTATATTCTTAAGTTGCCTCTTTTACATGTTGCTCAACCATGTGCTTGTTGCAAGCACTAGGCTTTGTTTCGTATATGCTCACTTGCACTGGATGTGAGTTTCTATTGATTTTGGGGGAGCTATGATCCTATTTTGTGCACTTTGTATTTAAATACAAAAATTCTTATGTGTGCACAAATCATGGGGAGCTTCTCTAGTTTCTTTAGAACACTCCTTTGCGCTTATCATAATATCTTTATTCTTGTGGCATGTAGGATCATTGGTCTAGTTGGTTCAATTGATATCCGTTGATTGCTTGCTTCAATTGGTATCTTCTGATTGCTTGTGTCTCTCTTTGTTATGTCTTTGTGTCATATCTTTTTGTTGCAATCTTTGGGCCTCAATATAGTTTGTCTTCCTCCAAGTATTGGCAGTTGGATATGTGTATTGCATTCCACTCTCTTGTTGAGAAATACACAATTTATGGAGGAACACCTTTTATTTTGGCCTTCTCAGCTTTTCACCCATTTTGGCAATCGCTTCCAATGGGGGAGGAGTTTCAGAGAGTTTTGTGGAGAAGTCTTGTGAGTTTTCTCCTTGC
Source organism: Triticum aestivum (assembly GCF_018294505.1). Classification (NCBI taxonomy): domain Eukaryota; kingdom Viridiplantae; phylum Streptophyta; class Magnoliopsida; order Poales; family Poaceae; genus Triticum; species Triticum aestivum. Next base: position 56,584,223 of record NC_057801.1, on the reverse strand, counting down.
TTTGGTTTGGGTTCCTAAGCATTTGCATCTCATTCTCATGCATCATTGGTTGTTGCATTGCATGGTGATGCATGATTCCTTGTATAAACTCTCTTGAAAGTGATTGTCATCAATTACCAAAATGGGGGAGATTGAAAGAACATGCGGTGCCCCCATGTTTGGTTTTGGCAATTGATGACAATCTCTATGGACTAATGGTTGCCTTGAGTTATATTTGAAGGGTTTGTCCATAGGCTTTTCTTGGAGTCCATTTGTTCGTCTCAAGGAGAGTTTGTGATGACCACGGTGCTATTAAGGAATTATCCAAAGATCGGTCATGTGAGTGTTGAGCTTATTGCAAGCATGTCTTGAAGAAGAAAATTGTGTGATCATTCATGTCTACCTTCAAGACATCATCCAAATGAAGAGAGTTGGAAAGATTCAAGGTTGATCAAGACTAAGTCAAGAGTGAATCAAGTTGATCAACTCACAAAGCGTAGAAGATGTACCGAGAGGGATCAAGTGATCCCATGGTATGGTAAGCATTGTCCATTGCACTCTGTGTACTAATCCATGGTCTATGTGAGAGTTCTATGTGGGGTTAGGTACGTGTCCATGCACTTGCGTCAAGAGGCAGATATCATACAACCATGGAAAGGATGACATCAAGTGGTGATCGTCATCAAGATTGCCATGTGCAAGTTCAAGTGGAGCATCACGAAGAGATCAAGTGCTTGAATCTTTCCATCCATTGTGGTGTCAATGGACTTGTGAAGATGTGCCTAAGAGTGGCTCACCCATAGTGGACTATGGGGGAGCAATCATCTAGTCTTCGTCGAGCCAACGCAATCAAGAAAGGTGGTCCAACTTGAGGGAGTCAAGATCGTCTTCATCTAGCTCAAGTGGACCATGTGCAAGGCAAAGGTTTGCCCTTGATAGGTTTTCTATTTTACCGGTTTCGTGGTGGTAGTTGGGAGACCGAGTTATAGGATCGTTTGTCGTACTATCAAGGGGGGCTCTCAAGTTGGTAGCTTGATCGTATCGTTAGTAGAGAGCTCAAACCATTGAATCCTTGCATCATTTTTCTTGGTTCTTGTTTGGTTATCTTTGTGAGTCTTAGAGCTTATGGTCATCTTGATGACAAGCTTGAGTTCATCGAAAACGGAGTTTGCATGCGTCTTCTATGATGTTTTCGGTGTTGGAGGTTTTACCGGTCTTATCCGATGAAGGGTTCTCACCATTTTCTTATGGGACTTTTCTCATTTGCTTATTCTTGATATTTCTATCAAGATTGTTTTAGCCCATGTCATTAGCTTTCCAACAAACTTGGTTTCGTTGAATTCGGAGTCCGTATGCAAAAGTTGTGGCTGTTTTGGTAAAGGCTGCAGCGGTACTACCGCGACTAGAGCGGATGTAATTTTTTACTACCGCTCCAGAGCAGTACTACCGCGGCTCCTGAGCGGTAGTACCGCTCCAGAGCAGTACTACCGCGGATCCTAAGCGGTAGTACCGCTCCGGACCAAAATCTCGTGTTTTGCTCAGCGGAAGTAGACACAAAAGTATGTTTTTAGTACTGCTCGCAAGCAGTAGTACCGCTACCATTTGCGGTAGTACTGTGAGGTCGAGCGGTAGTACCGTGAGGACGAGCGGTAGTACCGCTCCGGCGGTTCTACTGGCCTTTTGCCTCCTCGCTGTTGTTTTTCAAAGGGGTACTACTGCCCTAGCGGTAGTACCGCTCCTTGAAGCGGTAGTACCACTCTGTGCGGGCTGTGAGAATAACGGTTGGATTTTTCCCCATCTATAAAAGGGGGTCTTCTTCCCCATTGAACCTTATCCTTTGAGCTCGTGTTCTTCCCCCATTGTTGACCTTCTTCGAGCTTGCTATCTGTCAATCCCTCCAATGATTCTTGCTAGTTCTTGAGGGAAAAGAGAGAGGAGATTTAGATCCACGTTTCCACCAATCACTTTCTCCTCTTAGTGAGGGGAACCCCTTGGATCTAGATCTTGGAGTTCTTCGTGTTCTTCTTTCGTTCTTCCTCTCATTTTCCTCCCTAGCATTAGTTGCTTTGGTGGGATTTGGGAGAGAAGGACTTGGGCACTCCGTGTGCCCTTGCCGTTGCATTTGGTGCATCGGTTTGAGTTCTCCACGCGATACGTGGAAGTTACAAGTTGAGAAGCTTATTACTCTTGGGTGCTTGGTGCCCTTGAGCTTGTTCCTCTTGGATGCTTGGGCGCCCTAGACGGTTGGTGGTGTTCGGAGCTCAATCATTATGGTGTAAAGCTCCGGGCAAGCCTCGGGGTCTCCAATTAGGTTGTGGAGATCGCCTCGAGCTATTTGACGGGTTCCGGTGACCGCCCCCAAGGGTTGCCAAAGTGTACGGGTTCGGTGACCGCCCCCAAGGGTCACCATTTGTACGGGTTCGGTAACCGCCCTCAAGGGTCCCTTAGTGGAATCACGGCATCTTGCATTGTGCGAGGGCGTGAGGAGATTACGGTGGCCCTAGTGGCTTCTTGGGGAGCATTGTGCCTCAGCACCGCTCCAAACGGAGATTAGCATCCGCAAGGTTGTGAACTTCGGGATACATCATCGTCTCTGCGTGCCTCGGTTATATCTTACCCGAGCCCCTTACTTATGCACTTTACTTTGTGATAGCCATATTGTTCTTTGTCATATATCTTGCTATCACATAGTTACTTATCTTGCTTAGCATAAGTTGTTGGTGCACATAGGTGAGCCTAGTTGTTTTAGGTTTTGTGCTTGACAAATTAACCGCTAGGTTTATTCCGCATTTGTTCAAGCCTAAACCGTAATTATTTTAAAGCGCCTATTCACAACCCCCCCCCCTCTAGGCGACATCCTCGATCTTTCAGGCATGCCCCTCGCTCACTTGGAGTTGGTGGCTGTCTCCGGGCGAAAGCCTCGATTCGATGTTGGATCGGCACATTGGCGGCGTCCTCGACGTCGTATCTCTGTTGGGAGCTTTTTGTATGGAGAGATGGTTGGTTCCTTATTGCTCTCCTCCGGTGTTCACTGTTGTCCTCTGTTGGTCCTTTGCGGCGCTATGTACGCTCGCCGCTAGTGTCTCCAAGACGGTGCTTCTCTTAGATTGGAGCAAGTCCTGCCTTCCACTTGTCACTTCCTCTTAGGCGCTCAGAGTGGATGGTGCGTCGACAAGCGATATTCTATGGAAAGTGGTGGTCTTCAGAGGTGTCCGGCGTCGATCGAGACTCGGTGTGTGTATCAGCCGAGGATAGGCTCTTCTGTGTTGTAGCTTGCTTTGCGATGTTGTCCGCCTGTAATCTTGGTCCTCAGTGGTATGGTGTGTGCTACGTTCGTTGTTCACAGCGAGTGGTAGTTTCTTGTAATTTCAATTCTGCCTTATATAAAGCTATGGTACGCCTAGGCGTCCTCTCGAAAAAACAACAACAACTAGGGTCTTGCAGATTCCAAAAGCGATTCAGTTGGGTTGCCATTAGCGGCTAGAATAAATACTGTGAAACCAACAAGCAGCAGAATTTTCTTTGTATTTGTTTGGCCCAACACTATTGATGTGTTCGGATTAATCAAATGTTGTTCATCTTCCTTTTCCTTTTTGCGATGAAATTGTGGTTCATGTTAGGCAAATAATTATATGTTTACTTGGAAGCAATTTTCAGTTGCTATGGAAAGATTTGTCTCAAATAATTGAAGTAATTTCATTTTGTTTAGTAGATGAATTTTAGTTTGCTACAATAGGAACATTGACACATACTGTATGATGGAAACAATTTTTTGTCAATATGGAAGCAACCTCTCAAGTTGGCAGAAAGCTCACATGCCCTCAAATTAGGTTTGATGAGATTTTCACAGGCAAGAAATGCTTGTACACAAATCTTGTGGGCGAGCAAATGTCAGTTAGCGAAAAACAAAATCAGTGTTTCCGGTGTCTTATATGTGTGGTGATTTTTGGACGTAGTTGTCACTATCATTGATTTGTAGCCTACACAAAATTTTGCAGGGATGTTTGTATTGTATATATCAGGTGATGCACATTCATACTGGACTCTTGACTGCCGGCGAGTCTAAAATCAAATCATCGTCTCCAATCCAAATATGTCACAGACAAGTTTTTTTTCTTCTTTACTAGTGTGGGGAAGGCAAAGTAAGTTTCTCTACTACAACAAGATTTTAATCACAGCCACATCAAGAGTTCATACAGGACAGGCAAGATTACTTCTTCAAATATGCAAAGCTTTGCCTGTAGTGATAACCTAGAGCTAGTCCATATTTACTGCCCTCCTATCCGAATTAATTGAGGCAGCCTCTATGCAATTTGGACAGAGCCTGTGTGCGTACGCTCAAGAGAAGGAAAAGATACATCAGCAGTGGCAGAAGCTTCCAGGAAGGTCGTCACATTTTCGGCATTTTTTTAATTTGGGGAAAGAGAGGCCAAAGGCCAGGGTCCAGCAGAGACCTGATTCTTCTGCTTCAGTGTGTGGTAAACTTGCAGCTTCCCTAAACCCTAAAAAAAACTTGCAGCTTCCCTAAGAAAAAAGATGAACTTAAAGCGCTTATTTGTTCAAGTGAGTCTGTTCCAAAGATACATAGAAGTATGTGAACCAACTTGTGGTTGGATGGTTAGAGCGATCGAGGTGAGGGACAACGTGAGTAGTAGTGTGCATAACGGCGGTTGAGCCATCGAGGTGCCCAGATGTATGAACTCCTGTAAATGAATTTCCTTCCAATTTTAATGAAAAGACATGCAAGACTCTTACATGTTTTTCTTTGCCAAAAAGAGTAAGGGGGTCGATTATATATGCCCGGTTATATACTATAACGTTCTTGGCAAAAATAATAATATTGGATTCATTGTGCGTGAACACAGCAGCAGGGCAAATAACAAGGAAATTGCGAGTACTGCTTGTTGTGCCACCGAGTTCTCACTTGCAAAACCCAAAGAGGGAGCTAGCAACACGTATGTTTATCTAACTAAAAACGTCAATACGATATTATTCGTCCACAGGGGATCTAGAAAGAGAGCCATGGGATGAGATTGAACTAGGGTTCATTCCACATTTTGTTCTTGTAAAAGGCTTTTCTTCAAATTACCAATTTGAACCAACAGGAAATCTTTAGTGCTAATGCATCCGTTATTGCAAATATCATAACCCAAGGATTTTCCAGAAACTGAGAAATGAAAAGACCGTACATGAAGAAGATTAACACACAAAATGCTTTGGGTACGCAAGGGTGCCATGTGAACTCGTGTAACTTTGCTAACAACCTACATGTATTGAACAGTTCGTTGATGGTTCCTGGATCTGAAAATTTTGAGCCCAAAACATATTTTTTCAAATGATGCAAAATCTGGACCTAATACACATATATTGTGTCTTGCACAAAATAAAGAAAATGTGTACCATACAGTTTCTCAAGTGCATATGTGTCTTGTTAACTTCTATACATCACCTGAACACTCTATGAACTTACATGGTTTTCAAAACCTTTTATTTTCGGATGCAAGTGATTGTGTTGTCTTGAATGCCCAATAAAGCCATGTTGGTTGTTTACTGCAAAGGACGAAATAAGTCCACTTTACTCAATCTCACTGACTGTGATGCGGCCACCAATATCAATCTTGATATTGAAGGCGCGTGTAGTTGTGCCCATCATAAGATAAGATGGTATATAAATGAGCTCTCATGAGAATATTTTGGTGTAGTTTAGGTAGAGAGAACACCATGCACACCATGCAAAGCACTATGCACCAAGTTGACTGGCAACGAGGGGAGCACATACATACGCCATTGGGCTTGGGAAGGATCAAGAATTTAGTTGTTGTAACTCGTACTGTAGCTGTAGGAGCTGGCCTGTGTCGGCATCATGCAACTAGATCAAGAAGTGCTTTCTCCCACCCCTTTGCTACCTTAACTGTCCGTTGTGTTAATCACATAATTGTGTCACATATTGAAGACGCACAGGAGGTTGAGTATTTCTCCAGGATAGCTAGGCGCATAGGATATTCTGTTGTAACTACTAGCTAGCTTATCTCTTATCTTCCTTCTTCATCACGTTGTATCTCAACCAACTTTTGTACGCGTATCTCAGGTTCGCACCCTGCCTATTTAACATGCAGCACGTCGCCCTGGATTGGGTAAGACGTTTCCGCCAACGCACATGGTAATCAGAGTCTTCCTACTTCCCATCTAGCCTCCATCTCCACCTGTGCCGAAACCATGTCTTTCTCCTCCGGTGCCGTCCAGTCCAATCTCAATGGGCAGGTCATCGAGAAGCTTTCCCGCACGAACTACGTGTTGTGGCGCACACAGATCACACCCCAACTGCGTGGGGCCGGTGTCTTCGGCTACATCGACGGCACATCACCGGAGCCGGCCAAGCTCCGCGCCGCCAAGGACAAGGACGGCAAGGACACCTTCGTGCCCAACCCTCTCCACCCTTTCTGGTTCAGAGAGGACCAGCAGGTGCTCAGCTTCCTCCTCAGCAACCTCTCCAAGGAGGTGCAGGTCACAGTGACCACGGACACCACGGCGAACGCGCTCTGGACGACGCTGGCGGGCATGTACTCGTCGCAGTCGCTGAGCCGCGTCAACAACATCCGAACCTCCCTCATCAACGCGCAGAAAGGTACCCAATCCGCCGCCACCTACTTTGCCTACATGCGTAGCCTCGCCGACGAGCTGGCCGCGGCGGGCAAGCCGATCCAGGATGATGAGCTGATCTCCTATATCCTCCATGGGCTGGATCTGGAGTACCAGCTCCAGGTCTCGGCCCTCGACGCCCGCGTCTCACCCGCCTCCCTCAATGAGATCTTCGCCATGCTCAGCAACTTCGACCAACGCATGGCGCAGTTCCATGGTGCGGGCGGCCACTCCTTCAAATCTTCCGCAAACGCTGCAACCCGCGGACGTGGCGGTGGCCGTTCCCGCGGCTCTTCCCGCGGCAGGGGGCGGTCTGGTGGCAGCAGCAACAACGGCGGGCGCTTCAACAACAAGGCTCGCCGCGGCGGCGGCGGTGGCTCCGCTCGATCTCGCCCGGGCTCGCCTCGCTGCCAGATATGTGGTAAGCTCGGTCACACCGCAAAAGACTACTGGTACCGCTATGATGAGGACGAGGACGGCTCTCAAGACGATGACAAGGTCGCTGCGGCGGCCGACGGCTCCTATGACATCGACACCAACTGGTATGTCGATAGCGGCGCCACCAACCACATCACCAACGAACTTGAGAAGGTGACCATGAAGGAAAGGTACCGTGGAAAGGATCAAATCCACACGGCCAGTGGAGAAGGTATGCGGATAAATCACATTGTTCATTCAATATTTAGTACCCCTAGTCGCAATATTCATCTCAAGAAAATCTTGCATGTTCCTACTGCTGCCAAAAGTCTTCTTTCTGTTCACCGAATTGCCTTAGATTATTATGTCTTCCTCGAGTTTCACCCTTATTTCTTTTTGATTAAGGATCAGGAAACGAAGAAAATCCTCTATCGAGGTAGATGTGTTCGAGGGCTTTATCCGTTGATCCCGGTGCGTAGAAGATTCAATAAACAAGTCTATGCTGTTACCAAGCTTTCATCAACACGGTGGCATGATAGATTAGGACATGCTTCTTTTTCTCTCGCTGAAAAATTGCTTAGGAAAAATAAGCTCCCATTTGTGGTTGAGCGACATAATGAAACTATTTGTGAGTCGTGCCAAAGAGTGAAAAGTCATCAATTGCCATATCCCATATCTACTAGTGTTTCGACCAAACCGTTGCAACTTATATTTTCTGATGTGTGGGGTCCGGCCCCCACCTCTGTTGGTAGACACTCTTATTACGTCAGTTTCATTGATGACTATAGTAAATTCTCGTGGATTTATCTCCTTAAGCATAGATCCTAAGTGTTTCAAGTTTTTCAAAACTTCCAAGCTCTTGTTGAACGCAAGTTCGACAGCAAAATCATTGTTGTCCAATCAGACTTGGGGGGGGGGGGAGTACGAGAAGTTAAACTCCTTCTTCCAAACCCTTGGCATATCACACCACGTATCATGCCCTCATGCACACCAGCAGAACGGCTCAGCCGAGCGCATACATCGTCACATAGTTGGAGTTGGCCTTGCTCATCTTGCAGGAGCATCCATGCCTCTCAAATTCTGGGATGAGGCTTTTCTCACAGCCGCCCAACTCATAAACATCCTTCCTAGTCATGTTATCAATAATGAAACACCACTAGAAAGACTTCTCAATGAAAAACCAAACTATCAATCTCTCTGTGTCTTTGGGTGCGCATGCTGGCCAAATCTTCGTCCCTACAACAAACGTAAACTCATATTTCGTTCCACCAAATGTGTGTTCCTTTGCTATAGCTCCCAACACAAAGGTGTCAAGTGTCTCGAGGTCTCTACGGGTCGAGTCTACGTATCTAGGGATGTTGTATTCGATGAAACACAGTTTCCGTTTGCTGATCTTCATCCTAACACCGGTGCGCTTCTTCGCAAAGAAATCCTTCTTTTGCCCTCACATCTCACCGGTCCTGATCAAGGGGGGAACGATATTTATGATCACTTGTTGACTAATCCCGCTGGTACGTTGCATGAGCCTTGTGTTGATGAAACATGGACAGAACCAGGAACAAATGGCAAAAAAAAGAAGCAGAAAGAGCAAATGTCGGCCCTTATTTCATGTGTTCAGAAATAGGAGACAAAATCTCCTCGGGATCAGCGCAGCGTCAAGAAATCCAATCCTCCTCGGGATCTGTTGCAGCAGACACTGGATCTCCCTTGGGATCCAGCGCAGCAGGTGCGGCTGCGGCTGCAGGTGCTCGCGCCGCAGCGCCCGACTCCACAGGCAAAACGCGGTCATCTCTCGGTGGTCGCGACGAGGACCTAGCAGTGCGCCAATCCCCTGCTGGCAACTGGCGACGCGTGGATGTCTCGGACAACGCGCGCTACCGTGGCCAGCCGGTGTGCTACAAGCGGCGGGCTTCGGTTCGCTCCATCAACGCGGGCCCTGGCATGGGCCCTGGCGCGGCTCCCAGTGATGATTCGTCATCATTGCGTAATGATGGGCCGGTGCAGAGGCCTGGATCCTCTGCGGCCTCCTCAGGCAACGCAGTACAGCCACAAGCCGCAGAAGATCCCTCTAGGACAGCCCGCGTTGCTGCACCCAGGGAATCCTCCTCGGGATCGGCTCCGGCTGGAACTCCTGTACATGAGGCTGGATCTTTTGTGGCTATGCACCAGGCTACGTCATCGCCATGACGCACACGACTACAAAAAGGGGTAACGAAACCTATGGACTACAAACATATAGTTAAATACGGCTTGATTTGCTCTACAGGAGAACCAGGTTGAACCAAACACGGTTGAAGAAGCACTTGGTAATGAACAATGGAAGAAAGCTATGAATGAAGAGTACATGGCATTGAAGAAAAATAAAACATGGCATTTGGTTCCTCCATAGCAAGGTAAAAACTTGATTGACTGCAAGTGGGTATTCAGGATTAAAAGAAAATCTGATGGAACCATTGATCGTTATAAAGCTAGACTTGTTGCAAAGGGCTTTAAACAGAGATATGGCATAGACTATGAGAACACGTTTAGTCCAGTTGTAAAAGCTGCTACCATTTGTCTTGTCCTGTCTATTGATGTTTCTAGGGGCTAGAGTCTTAGACAACTAGATGTACAGAACGCGTTCCTCCATGGTGTTCTGGAAGAGGAAGTGTACATGAAGCAACCTCCTAGGTTTGTAAGTAAAAGTGCTCCATCTTATGTGTGCAAACTTGATAAAGCACTATATGGATTAAAGCAAGCTCCAAGGGCATGGTATTCATGTCTCTGTCACAAGATGCAGGCACTTGGTTTTGTCCCTTCCAAGTCTGACACTTCATTGTTTATTTACAACAAGTCCAACACATGCATATTTGTCCTCATGTATGTTGATGATATTATTGTGACAAGCTCATCTGATGAAGCAGTCACAGGGCTCTTAAAGGACTTGAGTGCAGACTTTGCCTTGAAGGATCTTGGAGACTTGCACTTCTTTCTTGGGATTGAGGTAAAGAGAAACAATGATGGACTCCACCTCTCTCAAGAAAAGTATGCAACTAATCTGGTAAAAAAGGCTGGTTTGAAAGATTGTAAGCCATCTCCTACTCCACTATCCAGTTCAGAAAAACTATCTCTCACAGAAGGGACACTCTTGAATCAAGAGGACAGCACAAGGTACAGAAGTTTAGTGGGAGCATTACAATATCTCACTCTTACTAGATCTAACATTTCCTTTGCAGTTAACAAAGTTTGTCAGTTTCTTCATGCACCCACTACTGTTCATTTAACTGCTGCAAAACGCATAGTTAGATATGTCAAACATACCTTGAGCATTGCTCTAAATTTCAGCAAGTCACCCTCTACACTTGTCAGTGCATTACATTCGGTTTGTGCACTCCAGAGATCAAGTTGCAGATGCATTCACAAAGGCATTGCGTGTACGGAGTTTTGAAGAGTTCAAACATAATCTCAACTTGACCAAGATGTGATTAAGGGAGGGTGTCAAACACATAATTGTGTCACGTATTGAAGACGCACAGGAGGTTGAGTATTTCTCCAGGATAGCTAGGCGCATAGGATATTCTGTTGTAACTACTAGCTAGCTTATCTCTTATCTTTCTTCTTCATCAAGTTGTATCTCAACCAACTCTTGTACGTGTATCTCAGTTTCGCAGCCTGCCTATTTAACATGCAGCATGTCGCCCTGGATTGGGTAAGACGTTTCCGCCAACACACACGTTGAGGCGGAAGATGAAGGAAAGGTGAAAACTATGGGTTATCCCTTGCATATTGGTGGAGGCACGGCCTTGAATCCGCTCCTCCCTAGAGTCGGAAAGTTTCCACACGAACTGGAACCTGGCTGTGGTATCACGTGGGTAGTGTTTAGATGAGTTCTTGATCGGGCCTTTCTATGTCTGAAGCCTCTAACCTGGCTACTTCTTGTTGGTTGCTGCTTGTTGCTCGCAGCAGCATGATTTGTGCTCGTCACGAAGACAAAGCAATCTTCTTTGTTTTGATTTTCGCATTGTTTTGTTTATTCATAAGTATCTTTTATGTCCTTAGTTGTTCGCCACCACGTGTTTTTTATCACTATCTGTCATCTCCTGTTTTTTCCCTTAATTTTTTGGTTACAAGAAAAAATGGGCAACAAAAATTAAGAGGAAGAGCAGGGCAGTGTTTCTGGTGGTATTAGCGTATCCATTCTTCTCTGTGTGTGATGAAAACCCTAACTTATTCCCTTCCGCACACTAGCGCAATAATGGAAATGGAAATCATCATTCATAGTGGAAGTTCTTTGGCGTCGCGGAAACCTAAATCACCGGTGGGAACAAAGAAAACGTTAACAATTGCCGACTGAACAAGGCATTTGCCCATGTATTAGGTCAAGCACTAGTGGCAGCAAGAAGCAATCAAGGTATATATTTTTTTGGGTGATTTTTTTTATGGATCGACACTTGTTGAATTAACTACTCGACCCAAGCGGAGAGATATCCCGAAGGCATTACATCGTAAGGTCAAGAAAAGGCCCTGAATGCTAGCTTGTGCAGCGCGAACACGCTGGCTTGCACAACACAGCGAGGGGCCCCACTCTAGGAGGTCTTTACCACCATGCTAGACGCACATTCTCACTTGTTGAACTAACTCAGATAGTTTGTCCCACAAAACTGAAATCGTTAAGCCCGGATGAAGGGAAACACAGCGAGGTCCTAAGATAAGCCTGGACCTGAAGCTGCGCATCGGTGCCCCCAAGCAGGTTTGTTCCCTAGTTGGTACGGTGAGCGGGCGCGAGGGGGGTGCCGGAATGGTATGGCTGCTTGTACCTCAAGGCCGGCTAGCAGCTTAATACAGCTACGAATAGGATAGGTGTCTTTCGCTCAGATTATTTGCATTGATGCATACTCTTGGGTTTTATGCATTCTATATGAAAGGATTTCCCGCTGTACTCTTTTTGTTTACACAAGCAACTGAGAGCGATCACCCACCTTGCTTAAATTTGCATATTAATAACAACAAAGCGACATATACAGTGGCTGGGCGCACATGCAGAGTGACTCGTTTATTTTATTTTTGAAACAAATAGTGAATGAGCCTTCGTCTTAGGGCCGTCTAAAATGCATCAAATATCTAACCCTAGTATGTTTCTTACCTTAATCCTAAATCCAAGTTTGAATAAACCCAAAGCTTGGGTTATAACATAATAGACAAAATTGTCCATGTAAATGAGCCTTCGCTCGTGTATGTACCCGAATCAAAATTCTTTTGCTTCTAACCATCAAAATATACTTTTTATTTTTCTATTTTTTGAGAAGGGAGGTTGAAGCCTCCCGAATCCTGCATGCCAGATACAGGCAACCATAATTTTATTAAACTGTGTACCACACAATGAGACCAAACTCATCAACAAGCAGTGTACAGTGGGTACACAACAATGGCCCCCAACCACCTCAATTATGTGCCGCTTCTAAAACACCCAAATTAGCAGATTATTTGATTATGAAGAGGCTGGCGCAGATAGCTAACATTCTCAAATCAACCCCTAATCACTACCGGAACAGGGCCATACCCCGACGGCCAGAACAATGCCGACGGCCCCCGTCGGCTTCTCCGGAGATATGCCGACAGCCTGGTTCTGGCCGTCGGCGTACAAAGGCCGTCGGGCTACGCAGAGATAAGCCGACGGCACCCGTCGGCATAGAACGGCCGTCGGCCTAGCTACAAATACGCCGACAGCTACCGTCGGCTTACGAAGGCCGTCGGCATACACGTGGGGCCCGGCCACCCCCGGCAAACGGCGTCAGAGCTATGCCGACGGCCTAGACAGGGGGCCGTCGGCATAGGTCCGCAGGCCACGTCATTGATCCAGGCCGCACCATGTAGAGGCTATGCCGACGGCTGCCGTCGGCATATCTGCCACGTCAGTGATCCGCGGCACGCTGGTCGGATCTATGCCGACGACTAGGCCGTCGGCATAGTTAGATTTTTTTTCCGTACATATTTTTTAATGCTTTTTTGTGTATTATTATATCAACTAACATGTAGCATGTTAAATATAAACATACATATGAATATATATGTAGTTTGTATTTTTTTCATATATTATGAATATATATATATATATAGTTTGTATTTTTTCGAGCACGTTAATAATGTGCGGTCATGTTCTTTTAAATATAAATCCTTATATTTTATTAAAATCAAAAACAGCTATGCCGACAGAAGTTTTGTGGCAGTTGCAAACGCCCGACACCCGTCTCCAGAGAGTGACCCCCCTCACATCCGCGGTGTGCCCCCCCCCCTCATGAACGGCGCCGCCGCCGGCACCTGGAGGGGGGAAACGGACGCGTCGGGTCTACACGGAGTGGATGTAGCTGTGGTTTTTGCCCGGATGTTGCTTCCGGGTGTCCCTCTGGGCCGACCTAACACAACCGGGTGGAAAGGTCCACTGGTCAAAGCCCGTCCGTGGGAAGTCAGAAGTCAGAAGGCTTGGGGGCCTATGCCGACGGCCCTTGGCCGTAGGCATAGACCGCGAGTCCGGTAGTGAATGGATAAGCTCACTACGGCAGGCCAACGCTACCAACTCCTCCAAAATCGTCTCCATTGAGCCTCTAATCCGCATAGACCCAAATCGGGATTATTTTATTGAGAACCAATCGGGATCTATTTGTGGGTGGTATGTGTAAACAAAAACAAATTAATCTGTGGCTATCTGAAAAGCACGGGAGAGTTTTGATATGGGCGCACTTTTCTAGCTCATCTCGACAATTTCATTTTCTAGATAGGTTCGATCCCTCATCTAGAGAATATGAGACAACAGCCCATGACCGCCCTGCTCAAATGATACTTTCTATGGCGGATTTCTCCCTGTATAATATATCTCTTTATGTACTAGTGCAACCTTCATCTATTTTGTCTTCGGACGGTAGGCAATGAACGATCCTGAGATGGTGGCCCGGCCCTAGGGAGGCGGAAATAGTGTTGTTGATTGTAGGACTGTATGAACGCTACACCATAAGAGCATCTCTAACAGACTCCTTAAAAAGGTCAAATCTATAAAATTTCACCATCAGACCATTTTTTTAATCCAGAACAAACGCGGTAAAAGTCTGCGGACCCTTGTACATTTTATGGCCACCGAAAATGCGAGTCTCCGACCCATACTTCTACAGGTCCGAGGGCGGTATACATGCCACGAACTGGCCGATTCCGCCGCCCTCTCCCCACGCGCCGTCGTCCGGACCACCCGTCTCCAGCCATCGATTTCTCCTAACTGCAACAAAATTCTGCACTGCAAAGGATCGAGCGCGTGCGTGCGGCCATGGATGATCCCATTCGTGCTCGACGCGAGGAAGGGGAATAGGATGCGGGCCTGGGGCCGTGCTCGCATGTGCGGTTAAAAATTTCAACGAAATTTCAGTGAAATTTCCTAAATTTCACATATTTTAGTGGGGTCCGAAATATTTTTAACCCCAAAATTTCGATGCAGATTCAAACTGATTTCAAAATAAATTTAAATTATGTTAAAATCCATTAAAATTAAGTGAAATTTGAAACCTCAAAATCTGAAATAATTCGAGTGAGCTCTGAAATTATTTTGTTTTCGAAATTAAAAACCTTGCGTGCGGCCATGGCGGGCGGGCGGATGCGGTCCTGGGGCCGGGCTCGTGCACTCCAGGAGCAGCCTCGAACTGCTTCTCCCGAGGCACCAGTTCATGGCGGCGGTGCGCGGGCAACACTGACAAGGGCCGCGGTGTGCGGCACTATGGCGGAGAGCGGATGGGTGGTGGGGGACGAGCCAGCCGAAGCGGCAGATGATGGGCGACGACGGCAGGCCGGAGGGGCAGCGGTGGGTCGGGCCTCGACCAGTCTGTGCGTGAGGATAAGGAGGAGCCTCACGGGAAGAAGAAGAGAAAAGAAATAAAATATGGAGAAAAAAAGTGGGTCCTACTGGTAGATGCTCTTTTAAGGGCCAGTTTTAGTGTATCTACTTTATCGTGGCCGTTTTCAGCCCGTAAAATCAGTTTTAGGCGCCCTGTATATATGTTTTAAAGGTCAAACTTTTACGGTGTCAGATAGGGATGCTCTAATAAGGTGCTAACACCGACATCTCTTCCCAGCTTAGCACAATGTAATCAGTGCAATGAAATAGTTTTAACCTTGTGTACACTAAGAGTCTACAACTAATAATGATGTGCATGGTTGAGACCCATGTTCCATCATAACAGAATTAGGCAAGCCATATATATGAGAAAAGATATGGTTCTAACATAAAATGCGAGTAATAAATAAATAAAAATAGAATACAGGTGAATGCCACATGTGCTAGAATTGACATGATAAATAAATAAAAATAGAATACATGTGAATGCCACATGTGCTAGAATTGAAATGGTAAATAAATAAAAATAGAATACATGTGGATGCCGCATGTGCTAGAATTGAAGAAGCGTGAATGCATACAAGTCGATAAATACAGTGATATACCTTCGCTCCGGCAATTCCCAACATATGAACATAGGACCCTTCCAAGACTCTTAGTTCTAGTTCCTCCAATACCAATGGATATAGATTATACACATGCTCAGCTCAGATAGTACGTATTGTGTTGTACATGGATGAAACTAAAGGCAAGAGACTCAGAGAATGTCATTCGTGCCCATGGCACCCTCCACCAGCATGAGCGTTAGATTGTTACACTGATCTGTGATGCCTCAACTTGAGTATAAAGCGTTTATCTCTCTCACATCCATTTGCTCGACTTTCTCAATTCTCCTTTCTTGCTGCAAACTTTTATCCGAGATCAAATCTGTATATATCTGGAGAGAGTTGTCCCTGATAGCATACTGAGATTCGTGTAACACGAGCAAGGCTTCCGACACACAACATAAAAAAAGGAAGACATATCCACAAGGAGAACCGGGAGAGAAACTGAGACACACCCCAGTAACGGAGCTTCTTCCATCCTCCCCGGCAACATAATTCATGCTTCAACCAATTGACACTGGAATGGCTGCGAGCCTACCGCCCCCTCCTGATCCGCCGCCGGCGGGGCGATCGGCGCCGCCGCGGCCTGCTCGGGAGGAGTCGCTGCTGTCGGGGAGGTCACCAGAGGCCGGCGGATCGCGGGATCCGCAGACTGCGGCGGAGATCGGGGGGTTTCTCCATCCGGCCAAATGGAAAATTTTCGTCCAAGATGTCCGGGATGGCGGCCGTAGATCGGAGGGAGTTCTCTACTCGTATTACCCATCGAGGTGGACGGTGGTGCGCGATCTGGATGGTGACATCCTCGGAGGGGAGTACCTCAAAGCTGATGAGGAGATTAACGAAGGTACGCGGTTGCTCATTGATGTTTTTGATGTTACCGTTCATTCGCGTGTGCAGGAGGAACCGGAGATTCTTGATCACATTGACTTGATCGATCTCACGGAGGATCCAAAGCCCTCGAAGCCGCTTCTTTCCTGCCGGGCGATGAGGGGAGCGACTAGCGGGGCGACTCGCGACCCTCCCGTGGCGACCGTCGCCGGCCGCCGGCGGGAGTCGCCGGATCCCATTGAGGCGCGCGTACGAGGGCGTTTCTGGGCGCTAGCGGACTCGGAAGATGATGAGGACGACGATGTTCCGGTACCGGACTACTCGCCAACACCATCCGACGTGATCTGCGAGGCGTTCAAACCAGGATTCGCGAAGGAAGATGTCGCTGCGTTGGTGGATGAGATCGTGCCCGGAGAGGATCCGGCGCGGCTAGGCCTGCGTTCCACCGACCGGCTCGAGGTGGTACGCCGGATTGTTCACCGGAGAACGGCGGCGACGGCGATCCGACCATGGAAAGGGCCTCTGCCTAAGGTACGCGTTCAACCTATAACTTTGTCCGTTTTTTTCCGCAAGAGGATTGGATCGTGGTTACTCGGAAGAAAAAGAAGAAAGGAGGGCAGCCAGATCCAGCACCGACGCCGCTGGCGACCATGGCGGCGGACGAGATCAGGGCGGCCAGATCCTTGCGTTTGAATTCGCTGATCGGCTCTGAGGGGGCTGGTTTGGTGTGGGCCGGTCCTCAGACCATGCATGGGCATGAGGCCCATCATGGGGGTGTAGCGACCGGCCTTGACAGTGGCGCCTCCAATGGGTATGCGGCCCAGGAGGACCCCGTCCTGTCGTTTCGGCCCGTTGATGATGCATGCACGAACGTCGATCGCCTCCTGTCTTTGGTTCGCCTGCCGCCGGGTAGGGTTCACAAAAAGGGCACGAAGGGCTTCCCGTCCTGCAGGGATAGACGTGTGACGCGCATCTTGCCCGAGACGGCCATGGCAGGAAGAGGTGAAGCTCCTCCGCCGGCGAAACGCCCCTTGCCTGGCGCTGCAGGTCGGGGTGGGGTGCCTCCTCCACCAGCAGCGAACGCCGGACGGGGGGGTCAGTCGCAGATCGGGCAAAGGCAGCCGGCGGGAGGAGGCGGCACTGCCGGTGCCGCGGGACGAGGTGTGCCCACTGGGAGTGCGCAGCCACCGAGGCCAGCCCTACCGCAGCCGGCTCCTGGGAAGAATGGCACGAGGCCGGTGGCTCCGGTCTCGGCGCCCGCGGAGACTACGGCCGGCCGGGGGATCGGGAGACAAACGCCGCCCCTTGCCCAGGCTGCGGGCCGCGGGGGACCGAGGCCTCCTGTACGGGGTGCTGCTGGTGTTGGGGCTGCTGGCCGCGGCGATGGTCAGCGGCAGGTTCGAGCTGAGCCGGCCACCATAGGAAAACCACCGCCGCTTTATGTTGCCAGGCCGGTGCAGAACAGGTCCACTCAGCCTAATGCTCCTCCCCGAGGCCAGTGGGGAGACGATGGTTGTGATGCTTACGGCGAGGGACAACACCGAGGCTCCTCGTCAACGGGAGGAGGGCGTGGTTACGCTTGGCAGAGTGACGGGACGGCCGAGAGACCCTTTCTTGGGCCGGCTGGCGGATTTGTTGAGGGAGCCTCCGGCCCGGACAATCGTCAGAGAGGAGGTTTTCGTGGAAACCGAGGTGGTCGAGGCTGGGGTCGCGGGAGATTTCGCCGCCAACAACCTCGGGGGACTATTCATACTGATGCTACGGTTGAGACTCAGCTTTCCTCAGAGCTACCTCCACAGGCGATGGAGGTGGTGAAGGAGTTGGCCAATGTTGATGTTTCTGAGGCTGGGACGGTGGATGAGGCCACCGACAGGTCTGATGCAGAGAGGGCGTCCAAGTATGCCCGTAAGAAGGAGAGGATGATTTGCTATCGATGTGGGGACAAGGGCCACTTCATTGCTGAGTGTGTGGCCCAATTGTGTGAGTCTTGTGGCAAACTTGCCCATGAGTCGGGTGAGTGCCCGATGTTGCGTGACGTGCCTCCGACTCTACACATCTATGGAGTCTACTGTGCTGAGCTCATGTTTTTTGAGTCCCCGGAGGCGAGAGAGGTCCCGGAGGATAACCAGACTACGACTACTGGGATTGTCAGAGCGACACAAGGAGCGGTGACTGAGGCACAGATTGTGAGGAGGTTGCAGGAGTTAACTCCCGGTGATTTTGTTTGAGAGTTAGTACCCATTGAGGACAGAGTTTTTAAGGTGGACTTCCCGTCTGTCGAGGACCTGCAGAAATTGTTAAGTTTTGGCTTGTGTAAAGTTCCCGGTACTACGTGTATTCTGGAGTTTAACGAGTGGAAACAGGTTGAGCCTAAAGGAAAACCGCTTACACAGGTATGGCTGAGGTTTTTGGGGGCTCCATCAAAGCCTCTGCAGGACGCTCGTGTTGTGGCTAGTTTGGGTATCCTCGTTGGAAAAACTGAAAAAGTGGACATGGTTTTCACTCGTGCCAATGGGATTGCCCGGATTCTTGTGAGCATTTTGGATATTTAGTATGTGCCCGATAAGGTCAACTGGACATATAGGGGTGAGGTCTTCCCGCTAGAGATTGAGTTTGAGGACACCGACTTGTTTGATGATGCAGTTAACGGTAATGATGTTGATATGCACGATCGTGAGGGAGGTACTGGGACTAAGGGGGCCCCGTCAGATGAGACCATGCGAGAGGGATCCAACGGATCGCACCCTCAGTCGGCCGGGACTGGACCGGAGGCTGAGCCCACTGACTCACCGGCGGTGCCCATGGCTACTTTGCGGTTCGGTTCTTTCGAGCCAGCTTCGGCACCTCCCAGGCTTTGGAGTGACAGGGTGGATTCGGACGATACTCTTGAGCACACGCTTCCTTCACTGGAGGTTGAGAGGGAGGTTGGTGCAGACTGCGGGCACAGTGATAGCCCTACTGGACTGCTGATTGCTGCGGGAGTGACCTCGGTGTCAGCGAGCACGGGGCCGAGGGGTTGTGGGGGTGAGGGTTCGGGACTTATAGTCCATTCTCCCCCCGTCCCGCGGACGTTCCAGGTTTCGCCGGGGGCCTTGACTCCTAGGGGGACAGTTCCAGCGGCCGGAGGGTCCTCGAGGCAGGCGGCCTTGACGACCTCCGCGACGGAGGTGGCTACCACTGTCGCTGCTGTGGGAGGGGGGACGCCAGGGCAGGTGGCCTGGTCTCCTCCCTCTGCCCGGGTGGTCAGGCGGACCACCCCTCCGAGGGATACTTCATCCGCGCCGCAGGTTGAGGCGGGAGGAGACGGCGGGCAGGTGGCCCCGGTCGTTCTCTCCTCCCCATTGCCTGCGGTGGGGCACTCGTCCGGCGGGATCGGGAGCCCGCAGATGCCTCCGCTAGTGACCTCGGCACCAACTGGAGTTTCGGTGCCAGGTTATACTAGGGAGGAGGTGATCGCGTTTGGCGGGATCCCGGACCCTACTTCCGGGGGCAGACGGGTGAGTGCTCGCATCCTCGACGTCCCGGAGGTTGATGACATGCAGCAGCGGTGCGCTATGAGGGCGGCCAAGCTTCAGGAGGCTGCTTGTTCATCGGGTATGTCCGTTGAATTGTCTAATTCTTTATTGCATTTTTCTAATGAGGACATTATAAATAAGGCAAACCAATTAGGAGTTTCACTAGGTGCTACAGATAGTGAAATTACTAAATCGGTGAATGATATTTTAGACCTGGAAGCGGAACGGGCTTTAGAGACTATTCGTAATCTTGCGGCAGTTAAACCTATGAATGATGATGAGATAAATGCGTTAGGAGTTAGAGTGCTTGATAGCCTGTGTGAGGATCTCGCACCCACTAACCAGGAGGCTGACGAAGAGGATGTGCCCCTTCAGAATGACGCTAGCAATATTCCAGAACCCGGTCATGAGGAAAGGGGTCTTGAGCTTAATAAACCTAAACGTAAGTGGAAACGGAAGATCTATCCCGATTCCGCAGTCCGTAGGAGTGCTAGGATTCGAACCACCAAAAAATTCCATGATGAACTATGAGAGGAATTTTTTGGAACAGCAGAGGTCTTAAGGACTTGGCTAAAAGAAGATTCCTGGCTGAGACTTCTATTGAGCAGAAGCTAGATTTTGTTGCTCTATCGGAGACGGGTAGAGATAACTTTGCACCTCAGTTTCTCTCCTCACTAGTTGGTGGTATAGATTTCGATTGGCACTGCTTACCTCCGCGAGGAAGATCGGGGGGCATCTTACTAGGTGTGAGATGCGATTCACTGGAAGTCCGTAGTGTTGTGATGGGCGACTTCGCCGTAAAGTTTCGAGTTAGGTCTAAGATTGATGGCTTTAACTGGGCTTTGGTGGCGGTATATGGGGCTGCGCAGCCTGAGTTTAAAGCGGAGTTTCTAGCTGACCTAGTTCGAATTTGTGGGTCAGAACAACTACCGATTTTAGTCGGAGGAGATTTCAATATCATCCGGAGGCGGGAGGAGAAAAACAATGACAACTTTGATGGTAGATGGTCCTTCATGTTCAACACCATTATTGAAAGTTTGGATCTGAGAGAGATAGAACTCTCGGGACGAAAGTTTACTTGGGCCAACGCTATGCCAAACCCAACTTACGAAAAACTTGATCGGGTTCTTGCAAGCGTGGAGTGGGAACAAAAATTCCCGTTGGTCACGGTGCAAGCCCTTTCGAGGGGCATATCTGATCATACCCCATTGTTCGTGGACTCAGGGGAGCCGAACCACGTGGGAAATAAGAACACCTTCTCATTTGAGACGTCATGGTTCAAACGTGAGGGGTTCTTTGACTTGATTGCTAGGGAATGGGCTAATGAGGTTCGCGGTAAAACACCCATTGAGCGTTGGCAGAATAAGATTAGGAATTTACGGAGCTTCTTGAGGGGTTGGGCTAAGCATCTTAGTGGTGCGTATAAGATTGAAAAGGATAGACTCCTTTCTCTTATACATGACTTGGACGTAAAAGCCGAGTCTAATGTGTTAGTCCCCGCAGTGCTTCAGGTTAAAAATGAGGCGGAAAAGCGATTGAAAGAACTACTACGTGAAGAAGAATTGAAGTGGGCTTTACGTGCTAAGGTTCGTAGAGTGGTCCAGGGGGACGCAAATACTCAGTTCTTTTATTTAATTGCTAATGGCAAGCACAGAAAGAAGCGAATCTTTCAGTTCAAGCAGGACGAGGGTACAATTTTAGGTTAGGATAACCTAAAAACTTATATCACTGAGTATTATAAGCAGTTGTTTGGTCCACCGAAGGAGAATACGGTGTCACTTGATGAGTCCATGACTGAGGATATACCTCAGCTTTCGGCTGCTGACAATGACATTCTGCTTGCCCCGTTCTCGGAGAAGGAGGTTCTTGAGGCAATTGCTCAAATGAAAAATAATAAGGCTCCTGGTCCGGATGGTTTCCCGGCCGAGTTTTATAAGAAGTGCTGGCACATTATTAAGGGGGATTTACTACCTATGTTTCATGATCTATTCTCTGGACAGCTTCAATTATTCCACCTGAATTTTGGGACTATCACATTACTACCTAAGAAGACGGATGCGGTACGAATTGAGCAATTCAGGACGATCTGTCTCATCAATGTTAGTTTCAAAATTTTCACAAAGGTCGGGACCAACAGGCTCACACAGATCGCGCATTCTGTGGTGCATCAATCCCAAACCGCGTTCATGCCAAACAGAAACATTCTTGAAGGAGTGGTAGTTTTGCATGAAACGCTCCATAAAATCCACTCCAAAAAATTGGATGGAGTGATTTTTAAAGTGGATTTCGAGAAAGCGTATGATAAGATAAAGTGGCCATTTCTCCAACAATCTTTGCGTATGAAAGGGTTTGATGAAGCCTGGCGAAGGCAGGTCCAATCATTTACGCAAAAGGGTAGTGTGGGAATTAAAGTTAATGATGATATAGGTCATTACTTTCAGACTCATAAAGGCCTACGACAAGGAGACCCAATGTCCCCTATCTTGTTTAACATTGTGGTAGATATGTTGGCAATTCTGATAGGACGGGCTAAGGAAAATGGTCAAGTAGGTGGATTGGTGCCTCATCTGGTTGATGGAGGCATTTCTATCCTACAATACGCTGATGATACGATCATCTTTATGGAGCATGACGTGAGTAAGGCTAGGAATATGAAGCTGGTGTTATGCCTATTCGAACAATTGACCGGGTTGAAGATCAACTTTCATAAGAGTGAGTTGTTCTGCTTTGGTAGGGCCAAAGATGAGCAGGAGGCCTACAAACAATTGTTTGGGTGTGAGTTGGGACAGTTACCTTTCTCATACTTAGGGATTCCTATCCACCATCGTAGGCTAACGAACAGAGAATGGAAGTGCATTGAAGACCGATTTGAGAAGAAACTGAGCTGCTGGAAGGGCAAGCTCTTATCTTATGGAGGCCGGTTAATACTTATTAATTCGGTGCTCACAAGTTTGCCGATGTTTCTTCTTTCGTTCTTTGAGATACCAGTTGGAGTCAGGAAGAGACTAGATTTCTATAGATCGCGGTTCTTCTGGCAGGGTGATGAGCTGAAAAGAAAATACAGACTGGCTAAGTGGGACATTATTTGTAGACCGAAGGACCAAGGGGGTCTAGGTATTGAGAATCTAGAAATTAAGAATAAATGCCTTCTTAGCAAGTGGCTGTGGAAGCTCTCGTCGGAGACGGATGCTGTGTGGGCACAGATCCTTCCCGGCAAGTACCTCCAGTCAAAAACTTTGTCGCAAGTATCTGTAAGGCCAACTGACTCGCCTTTCTGGAAGGGGCTCATGAAGGTCAAGCAGGCTTTCGTTAATAGGACAAAGTTTGTTGTAGGAAACGGCTCGAGCACGCGTTTCTGGGAGGATACTTGGCTTGGTGACGCACCACTGGCCATCCAATATCCCTCCTTGTATCGTATTGTTCAACGAAAGGAGGTGGTCATTGCTTCGGTTTTCCAATCTATCCCCCTTATTATTCAGTTTAGACGAGTGCTAGCGGGCAATCGTTGGGAACAATGGCTCCATCTAGTTAGAAGGCTGATGGATATCCAGCTGTCTCAACAACCTGATGAATTGCGCTGGAAGTTGACTAAGTCTGGAGGCTTCACGGTCAAATCAATGTATATTGATGTTATTAATTTGAGCTCCATTCCCACGTCCAAACATGTTTGGGATGTCAAAGTTCCTTTGAAAATAAAAGTGTTTATGTGGTTTGTTCACAAACAAGTAATTTTAACTAAGGATAACTTGAAGAAGCGCAATTGGACAGGACCTACTAGGTGTAGTTTCTGTGATCGGGATGAGTCTATTAAACACCTCTTTTTTGATTGCCCTCTTGCAAAGGTTCTATGGCAGACGGTCCACATTGCTTTTAACATCAAACCACCGAATTCTGTTAGTACTTTGTTTGGGACATGGCTTAATGGGATTGAGCCCAACTTAGGGAGACATATTCGGGTGGGGGTTTGTGCTTTGCTGTGGACCATCTGGAACTGCAGAAACGATTTGGTCTTTAACAGAACATCATATATACATTTTTTGCAGGTTTTATTCCGGACTACGGCTCTGATTCGTTCATGGTCGCTACTCACCCAGACGGAGGCCAGGGAGCATTTGGTTACTGGGTCTGTCCGTTGGGAGATGGTAGCTCGGGATATCTTCAACCGGTTTGGATGGCGGTCATGTAATAGGATAGGCATTTAGTATTTCTATCTAGTTTGCCCCGCCGGTTGTGGCTCTTTGATGTGGCTTGCTTGATGTATCTAGCTTATCCGGGCTCTGTGTGAGCTTGTGTTGCTTTCTTTTTTCATTTTTCAGGACCTTTGGAACCTTGTTGATACTACTCTATTTTGTTTAATAAGAGGGCCGTATGCATCATGCTGATGCAGAGGCCGGGGTATCCCCCCTTTTCGAAGAAAAAAAATCTCTCTTCTGGCCAGTTGTTCAAAGGTCGATGCCGGCCAGGAACAAGAGCTACAGAAGCGATATCCGAGCTAGTGATATTCAACCGCAGATAGAAATTTGCCTTCTTTTTTTTAGCTAGATTCAGGTGGGAGCTGGCTGCAAAACTCTAGCGCACAAACACATGCACAGATACGAGTGTTGCACAATGGGAAGACATGGGCAGAATCATCAGCAAAATTGGAACGCTGAAATCAAATGAACGACATGCAATGCTTTTCACCCAGCCAATTAATGGATACCAAGAGCTGGCCAAGGGGGTGAGCGGAACATGCATGTGGAAACTACAGTAACACCGCAAAAAGAGATACAATCGCAGGAATGAAATATGTTTTCCTCCACGTTTCTTCACTATAGTTAGGTCGTCATATACAGGCAGGAAAACGAAACAGTGATGACAGCACACAAACAAAGAATTTGTATTCCTTGGTAAATAGTACGTATAAAGTTGCTACCCATTTGTTAATTTCTCATGGATATAAGTAAACCCTTTGTATGATTCATTCAGAACAATCTTTTTCCTTTTTGGAACTTATGAGTCTTCAGAGCTTGATTTAGCTTCGCATAGTTCTGCTCGCAGTTCGCCGCAAGTAAAATACGGAGTACACAGAATTACCAAAGTTTTAATAATCATGCCAATCCTTTGTCAGAAACACCTGTTCCAGCAGAGACTTATACTATACCGTCCATTCAAAAATATAGTTCACAACCATATACACATTGCGAACCATATTGCTGTGAAACCCAGCGTGTATATATTACTAAGGCAAGATGGAATTTTCTGGTTTATGTATTCAAATACATGTTGCGACATTAGAAATTTGGCTAGACCAATGCACACGGTAAGTTTTCCAGATAAGCCAAAACTGTGAAAACCTAATGTGGGATATGATTGCATCGCAGTGTGTAACATATAAACATTGTGACCATATTGACACAATTCGACGAGCTCAATGCAAAATGCAACAACCATTCCTTCACCTAGAGAAAACAAAAGCGTCAATCTATTAGTAACCGGATATAGGTATGTGTGTAAAAAACATAGTTTATAAACAAGATATGTGTGTGAACGCAATGCTCCTGGCTATATCCCCTAGGACACCTGGCCAACGCTCGCAGCTAGATAATTTTCACCAAAGAAAAAAAATTCCAAATCTCACAAACTAATTAACGAAGAAGATGTTCTTACCCTTTGAACCATTTCAGTGCAGCAAACAATACCATCAGGCAACATTTAAACTCCATCACATCCACCAGTAACACCTATATTTAGACGCATAAGAAGTCAGACAATTATGATAATTTTGAGGACAAGACAAAGTAACAATGAGTTGTTAGATGAACATAGAAATGTAACTTGAGAAAAATGCCCACTTTCATAACACATTTTCTACAAATGTTTAATATATCACTTTTTGATACTATCAATATCTAATTAAAAACATAAATATTGTAAAATACAAATAATATTATAGAAAACGGTATATTTAGCTACCTGTCATAATGAAGAATTAAGCTGATGGAGTGATGGTATAAATAAAGTGTCAAGAATTCTTAGAATATTATCGAGCCTGATTAGAAATAAGAAATTCAATTTATTTCTATGTGTTGCAGACGTACTGGTTACTTACAATATGTGCCATTAACTAGTGTAATGAAAAAAACTGTGAAGAAGGTGTCGATGCAATGAGAGTAACTATTATGTGTTGTTAAGACCAATACCAAGTTCAGAACAGATATGGATACCCAATAAAAAATATAACTTGTGTTGAGGTTTCAAGCGTGGCAACTAAGTTGCTCATTTGACCCATGATTTGTATCTCCAAAAGAGTGAGACAACTTGAGTGATAATACAAAAGTAAAGCTACAATTCCATCTACTCCCTCCGTCTAAAAAATAAGTGTAGCTGATTTAGTACAAAGTTATACTAACTTGGTACTATAAATCTGCGACACTTTTAGGGACAAGTACTAACTAGGGTTTAGTTGATAGTACTTGCTAGTGAAAACTTGCGAAACACAATACAAGTGTTAGAGCAAAAATGTACAAAGCATGCATTACTTGGATTGGATCACTACAAAAGCATTAAGACAAAAGATGAGCAATCACCTGGTGTATATAAACTCGTGAAAGGATGGCATTCATCCATACGACGGGTTTCATAAAGTTTTCTAGATTGCATTGACTTAAGTTCAACTTTGTAGACACCTCCGTCCGCATATATACAAACATAACATCATTATCCTCACCATACCACACTATCTTCATGTATACCATCGCTCCCTCAATCCAAGGAGCGAGTCTAAGAATATTATGCATTTCAGCGGTCTTCTGGAGTAACCATATGGCAACACCATGGCAATTAACCTTCCTCTGCCATGTGTGAAATCCATCATACGAAAATGTGGCGAGACCAAGATCACCATCCTCTGCTCTGATGATCTGGTGCGTGGGGGAATGAGAATAACGCAGATCGGGAGGTCCATTAATCATAGCTAGAGTTTGCCTATCCAGATCAAACTCAACTATGTCCTTTGTGAGACTAGCCAAACCCGGCACCTGTAGGTTCTATCTCACGTGTCAGTAAAGACACCCGCCAATAAGGATCCCATGGTTATCTTCACTATAAATGTTACATTGAGCCGTTGATGTAATAAGATTGCCCCATGTGCCAGTCTTCAAGGAGTAAACACATGCGACGGGTCGATAATCCTCCGTATGCATGGCCATCAAGACCACCTTGAAGGGGTTCAAGTGGCGTCGGCTCTCATGCACGTGGTCATGGCTGACGCCAGCGCGGAACACCGCCCCGTTGAGCACGTCCATATGGAACTCCGGTGGAACGGCAATGCGGTGTTGTTCACCCGCGATGGGGTCGCACACAACGATCTCTCTCGGCTCAAATTGTACGAGGAGGACGAGGCCGTGGCGGCACCCGACCGGATAGACATCGGGGTGACTGTTGTAACGTCCGAGGGAGAAGCGCTCTGGTGGGACGCAATCGGGAGGGTCGAGGATGGGGGTGAACGCGATCTCGTCGTTTCGGCGATGGAATACGCCGAGGAGGGGCGGCTTGCTGCTCCGGTGATGGACGCGGAAGCGGCGGATGAACTTGGGGTCGGTGGCGACGGATCGCCAGAGCCTGCAGACGGCGGAGGCGCGCGGGAGCGAGGAGGGATCCGGCAGGAGGCGGAGGAGGTACTCCCGGAGCAGGTCCTCTTCGTCCGGCGGGGAGGCCGACGAGGTGCCGCGGCGGCGGGTCGTTTCCGTGTCCTCTTCGCTCATGTCGATTCAAGAATGGAGGCGCTGACGAGAAGTGCAGGCAGGACTTGGAAGACGTAATATTGGGCCTTGGCGATAGAGTTGCTTCTTAGGCGGGCTTGAGTGGGAATGGAGCTAGACTGGACATTTTAATATTTGTGTTGGGGAAGCTCAGCTACTTCCCACGCTTCGATATTAAAATGCATCTTGTCACATTACAAACTTACTTAACGAAGGCGCATGTTCAGCAAGTTCTTCCACAACACAAATACACACTGCCGACCACATTGATGGAACGCGACAAAAAACGCTAGGGACTAGGGACAACAGCAACCCTTGACTACTTCACCTGCAGAAAACAAATTTGCTAGTCCGTTAGTAAATATAGTACATGCATGCAGAACCTGATATTCGTATGCAGCATGCATGGTTAAAAAAAGCCTATGAGCAAGATGTGTGTGCAAGCTCGTAAAACACAACAGATATCATACTCTTCGCTATATCTCCTAGGTTTACAAATGACAGCGAAGTACACCATTGAAGCCTTTTGACAATGTAAATTATTCAGATGGAATAGTTGAATGCTACTAACTTCATGTTTTCAGCTAGCTGACTCTGGCAAAACCAAGGGAGAACTCTAGGCATGGCCAAACAGGCACAAGCAGGTAATATTAATTAACAGCGACACCACTATATGCAACATGTGGATATCATTTGCGACCCAAAAGGGGCAGTCATTTTGCATTTGGCATCACCATCATTTTTAATTTGTGTGTGTTATATTGACATGCATGAATCCCTATAGCCAAATGGGAAATAATTCATGGGATGCAGGACGCATTCGCTGGCAGACAGATATTCTTCTGCTCTGTTAGAAAGAGGACTCAGCGCGATCTCCGAAGACTGGAGAAAGCTGGAAAGGCTGCTCAGCTAGACAAGGTTATTTTTCTTCTTCTGATAATCTCTATAACTTTTCTATTATACATTGATTACATTCACATGTTCTACATCTTCCTGCTATCAGTCAGAGTGCTGAAAGCGAACTAAAGGAAAGTCTGAGGAAAGGTGTCTACGGTGACATTTATAACTACCCCTTCAATCAGTTTGATACTATTAATATCCTTGACATGGAAAAAGATTATGTGGATCCTGAGATAGAAGAGGAAGAAGTAAGCACAGTACAGAATATGAGACATAAGCCAATGCAGGAAGGTGAGATAGAGTGTGCTGAATGTGCTGATATCGAGATGGATGATATGGAATACTTTGAAGGCTTCGGTGGTGAAGATGGTCAACAACTCAACATTTCCCTTGCTTCTACTGATTTAATTGGGCACGTTATAGAGCGCTCTGACCTGTGAAGATTCTCTTTTTCTGTGTTCTCTCGATAATGTAAAGAAGTTTTACATTTTCTGAATTATGGGGCTTGAAAATGCCATTATGATTTGTTTAATATGTTCATGATGCCGAAATATTAATTTGGACAAAATGGTTATTCGGCGTACTAGTGCGAACTACAAATCTAACCTCCATGAAAATATAAAATGATTGGAGATGAAGATGATGGTTTCGATGAGCCAGTAGCCAAGAAGCCCAAGGGACCATGCTCTGATTTAAGGTCATAGATTGGGCGGAAGTTATCACCTAGTTTCGATGGGCCAGTAGCCAAGATGATGGCTTCGGAGATGAAGATGATGGCTTCAATAAACCACTTGTTTCAGTATGAATATTCTTGATGTCATGATACACTATGTCGCCTAAAAGCATAGATAAAAATCAAACACATCTGATTGGTTGGCACATATTTGGTGTCGAAGTGGGGAATCTGTATTATGCTTCTCTCTTCATCTACATTGTTCTTCACTGGAGAAGTTTCCCCAAAGCATGCATTTGGGGCATAATTAGCTTTTCTTTTCGAAATGCGACTAATGTCTTGCTTTCAGCTAGCTTACTCTGAAACAGCAAAACCAAGGAGAATTCTAGGCATGGCCAAAGAGGCACAAGCAGGTAATATTAACAGCACCAACACTATATGCAACATCTGGATACCATTTACAACCCCAAAGAGACAGTCATTTTGCTTTGGCATTACCCTCATTTAAAATTTGTGTTGTGCTATTGACATGAAACAATCTCTATAGCCGAGTTAGCAATAGTTTTTGGGATGCACGCTGCCTATGTTGACAGCCAGATATTTCCATAAAAAAACCAAACAATCGATATCTCACAAACTATATCTTGAAGATGTTGTTACCTTTAGGACCATTCCAGCATATTACCACATGAGACCAGACAGCCATCCTACATATCTTGCAGCATTTCAGCTCCACCGTATCCATCAGGAATGGCTACGCCCAGAAGCATAAGTCAGGTAATAAATAAAAGCTACGAGAAAAAGACATATGGATAGCAGAGTAGGAGAAGATAATAGTGAGTCAGTTACATAACATAGATGAACCAACAAACATAACTTCTGAAAAACAAATCGTTATTCGGCCCTCACTGTTTTTTATAGATATTTTATAACCCACTTTTGATGCTAACAACAGATAAACAAAATAACATATGTTTAAAAATGCGAGACCATTCCGGAAAACACTAATGTTTAGCTACCTCGTAATGACAGCTTTAGCTCATAAGAAAAACTGCCTAGAATTAATCCAATATATCAAGCATACAAAAATCAAAACATGCCCAAACTAATAAATTCTAGAAACAACAGTGATTTTGGTATTCAACTGTAAATGAATCTGGCCTACTAGAGACAAGAAATCCAATTTATTTTTTTGTGTAGTATACATGTGTACTAGTCACTTGCTGCAGGGGCCGCCTTCAACAGGTGACCAAAAATTTATTATTTCAGAAAGTGTAGACTCAACAAAAGTTATTATTGTGGAGATAACATCAATAGCAAGATCAAAACAGATAGTACTCAGACAGAAAAGTATAACTAGCTTAGACGACAAAGACACCGGTTGAGTTACTCATTTGACATTTGATTTGGTATCTCTGAAGAGCAAGATATAAAAACACAAAACTATTACAAGTTTGTCTAACTAGTAAATTGAAGGAACAATTGCTGAACACTGGGGAAGCACAACAAAGGCATTCCATCAACCATGTATATAGAACATTACTTGATTTGGTTACTACCACCATACAAGGACCAAGGATGAGCATTCACCTGGTCCATAGAAACTTGTGAAAGGATGACAGTTATTGGCATAACGGCTTTGATGAAGCTTCCTGGATTGCATTGACATCACTTGAAGCATGTAGACATTGGTGTCCACAAATAAAAACATTACACCATTAACCTCATCATACCCCAGTATTTCCACCCCTCTCATCGATCCCTCCACCTGAGGAGGGAGCCCAAGAATAGTATGTATTTCAACAGTCTTCTGCAAGAACCATGTAGCACCACCATGACAACTGACCTTCCTCTGCCACATTTCAAATCTACCATGAGACAATATGGCAAGACCAAGATCACCATCCTCTAACTGGATTATCTGATGTGTGGTGGAATAATTCAGTCCTCGAGGCCCCTTGATCAAAGCAAGACTCTGGCTATCCAAATCAAACTCAATTATGTCGTCCGCGAGCTCATCCAAATCCAAATAATTTGATTCGGCACTCACACTCTTAGATGACCAGTAAAGGACATTACCAACAAGGATCCCAGGATTACAATGAACAAACTCACATCGATCTGTTGTTGAGATCAGATCGCCCCATAGTCCAGTCTCCGAGGAGTATACGCAAGCGATGGGTGGACCATCGTTTTGGGAGCCTTGGCACGGGGCCATCAAGACCAAATTAAAGGGCCTCGAGTGGCAGCTGCCGTGCATATGGCCCTGGTCAGCGGCAGCGGAGAGCACAGCCCCATAGAAGTAGTTTGACATTTCAAACACTAGTGGAACGTCCATGCGGTGATGCTCACTGGTGATTGGGTCTCATACAATGAACCAGTCTGCCAGGAGGAGGACGAGGCCGTGGCGGCAACCGAGCACTTCGGCCTTCCGGAAGCTGCGGATCTGACGCCGTGTGTCGAACCTCACGGGAGGGATGCGGTTGGGAGGGTCCATGATCGAGGTGAACACGATGTCGTAGCAGTCAGGCTCAAAGAAGCCGAGGAGGGGCGGCTTGCGGTGGTGGGCAGAGAAGCTGCTGAGGAGCCGGGGGTCGGTGGTGACGCGTTGCCAGCGTTTGCAGACGGCGGAGGCGCGCGGGAGGGAGGACGGCTGAGGCGGGAGGCGCAGGAGGATCTCCCGGAGCATATCGTCGTCGTCCGGCAGGGCGGCAGGCGCAGCCGGCGAGGTGCCGCGGCGGCGGCGGCGGCGTGTAATTCCGGAGCCCGCCTCGCTCGAGTGGACTTGGGGGTGGAGCAGCGTGGTGCGGCGGCCGGCGCCCTCCTCGCTCGTGTGGAGTTGGGGATTGAGCCGCGGGCTGCGGCGGTAGGTCACTCCAGAGACCTCCTCACCCACGCAGATTTCGGGGTTGAGCCGCGAGCTGCGTCGGCAGGTCGCTCCGGCGCCCTTGGCACTCACGGGGATCTGAGGGTGGAGCCGCGGGCTGCGGCGGAGGGCTATGCCGGAGCCATCCTCGCTGGTGTGGGTTTGGGAGAGGAGCCGCGGACTGCGGCGGACGGCCATTCCGGCCGGGATCTGGGGATGGAGGCGTGGGCTGCGGCGGCGGGTCATCTCCGCGCCCTGGAGTTGGAATGGAGGCGCCGCCTGGACCTAGCTAGGGTTACACAACACAGTGGTAATTCCGAAAATAAAACGTACTCTCCACCCAACTGAC
The DNA here is from genome assembly GCF_018294505.1 of Triticum aestivum. Taxonomy (NCBI): domain Eukaryota; kingdom Viridiplantae; phylum Streptophyta; class Magnoliopsida; order Poales; family Poaceae; genus Triticum; species Triticum aestivum. The sequence goes on along the minus strand of NC_057801.1, from coordinate 56,551,858 downwards.
AAGCATACTGGGAAGAAAATTCCTAAGTCCAAAACCAGGTTCGGTCCAAGCAACCAGGTTTGGCATAATTTCGCAACCTTTTGTTTTTAGACGAGACATAATTTTGCATGTTCCTTATAGGGTTATTTGGGTCACTTCAATAACTTGGTGGTCGAGTCAGATTGCATGAGGATTTACACCGTCGGCAATTTATGCGGATTGCAAGGTTCTAGTTATTGGTTATACTTTGGTTTCTTTTGTTCACTGCCTTAGGGAGGCAAATCATGTCTCCCATGAATTAGTTATGTCTGCGGTCTCGATCTCATCTTCGATGTGGATGGTGGACTATGTAACTGTTTTTTGTTTTTATAAAGTTACTCAAGTTTCAAAAGGAATATGTTAATAGAGTGGCACATAATTTAATCGGGAAACTTGCACAGATATGGTATCTATCGGATGGTCGGGTGGTGGTGATAGCATGTCTAGAACACGCTCG